>NC_073385.1:8080163-8250163 GCF_028641065.1 Leucoraja erinaceus | reverse complement strand
AAGTGTCGGGTGAGCCAATTTTGAAATCCACCATAGATAGACACACAGAACATAGAAGCACAGAAACATAGAAAAATAGGCGCAGGAGTAGGCCATTGTATTGTATTGTATTGTATTCAAATTTATTGTCATTGTCTCAATTTGAGACAACGAAATGAATTTCCCTTACAGGCAGTATCATAAAAAAAATCACAAAAAAAAAAAAAAAAATAAATAAATAATAAAACATATTAAAAATAAAATTGAAATTGAATTAAAAAAAAAAAAAAAAAAAGCACAAACACAGAAAGTCCACGACACAACATAACATAAATGGCACCAAGGCATTCTGCACCGCCATTCAATATGATCATGGCTGATCATCCAAAATCAATACCCCGTTCCTGCTTTTTTTCCTCATATCCCTTGATTCCATTAGCCCTAAGAGCTAAATCTAACTCTCTTTTGAAAACCTCCAATGAATTGGCCTCCACTGCCTTCTGTGACAGAGAATTCCACAGATTCACAATTCTCTGGGTGAAAAAGTGTTTCCTCATCTCAGTCCTAAATGGCCCACCCCTTATTCTTAAACTGTGACCCCTGGTTCTGGACTTGGTGGGCTTTTCATGCTGCATCTCTCTCTGTGACTCTGTGACTTTCCTTTTAGGGGAGACAGTAGATACAGAGCAACAAACAGCCGTATCTCAACAGGACAAATCACGGTCAGAACAGATGCTAATACTAACCTTCCAGGGGGCAAACCTCCAATGTTTTCTCAGCAGCCAAAAGTGCCAACACCATGATCTGGCTTGAAGTAAATGAATGTCTGCAGTGTTTATGAGGTTAAATGCCGCTCAAGCCTGAATTAAGTACAAATCCTTTGGAGTTTTGTGTGCATGTCTGATCAACCCTTTACAGAAAAGCTGTGGAAGCTTTAGAGAGGGTACCAAAGAGGTTTACCAGAACATTCCCTGGATTAGAGGGCATTAGTTCTCAGGAGAGGTCAGACAGACTTGGGAATGTTTTCTCTGGAGCGGCAGAAGCTGAGGGGAGACGTGATAAGCTGTATGTAGAGTCATAATAGGCGCAGATAGGTTGGACAGTCAGAACTGTGTAGGAGGGAACCGCAGATGCTGGCTTACAGCAAAGATAGACGCAAAATGCTGGAGTAACTCAGCAGGCCAGGCAGCATCTCTGGATAGACGTTTTGTGTCGAGACTCAGCCAGAAGAAGGGTCTCGACCCAAAACATCGCCCATTCCTTCTATCCAGAGATGTTACCTGTCCCGCTGGGTTACTCCAGCATTTTTGTGTCTATATGAAGTTAAACAACTTAATCACGACTACATACATTAGGAGCAGAATTAGTCCATTCGGCCCATCAGGTCTACTCCGCCATTCAATCGTGGCAGATCTATCTTTCCCTCTCAACCACTTTTCTCCTGCCTTCATCCCATAACCCCTGACACCCGTACTGATACATTGTGAAGGGAATGGATGTAAAGGTGGGATAACATACAACTCGTGTGAACGGGTAGTCGATGGTTTGCTTGGGCCGAAGATTTCCGTGATGTATAACTAAACGTTTTCTATGTTGCAACCTCCCTGTGAACAATTTTGCTCACAATCTATTGGAGTCGACAGCACATTGACTCCAACTGGGCAGCTCGCAAGGAGCAGTGGAAGAACTGCCTGGAGAGGTGTATCAGCCTTTGACCTGTAAGCACTGTCATCGTGAAGGGGGAGAATGCGGTGAGCCCTCCTCTTCCCAAGCCTCGTTGAACTCAGAGGAAATAAACTTGATCCTCCAAGAGGGCACGTACCACGGTGACTGAAGGGTTCTCATTTGGCAGGAGCTCAAGGTCCAAAGATCTGGAAAAACGTGCAAACTCATTGTAGAACTTTTGCTTTCCTTTTCATTCACTTGAAACCACCATTGAATAAATGATGCCACCAACAGGGGTGACAACTACGGCGGCATGGTGGCGCAGCGGTAGAGTTGCTGCCTCACAGCGCCAGAGACCTGGGTTCGATCCTGACTACGGGTGCTATCTGTGCGGAGTTGGTACGTTTTCTCCATGACCTGCGCGGGTTTTCTACGCATGCTCCGGTTTCCTCCCACACTCCAAAGTCGCGCAGGTTTGTGGGCTAATTGGCTTGGTAAAATAAATAAATTGTCCCTTTTGTGTGTGTGTAGGATAGTGTTAGTGCGTGGGGATCGCTGGTCGGCGTGGACTTGGTGGCCTGTTTCCGTGTTGTATCTCTAAACTAAACTAAACTAAACTGTGCGCCAACCATCCACAGATAAACACAAAATGCTTGAGCAACTCTGCGGGACAGGCAGCATCTCTGGAGAGAATGAACGGGTGACGTTTCGGGTCGAGGCCCTTCTTCAGACTGAAGACTCGACCCAAAACGTCACCCATTCCTTCTCTCCAGAGATGCTGCCTGTCCCGTTGAGTTACTCCACCATGTCTATCTTCGGTTTAATTCAGCATCTGCAGTTCATTTTTACAAGATTCAAGATTCAAGATTCAATTTAATTGTCATTTGGACCCCTTGAGGTCCAAACGAAATGCCGTTTCTGCAGCCATACATTACAAACAGATAGACCCAAGCCACAACATAATTTACATAAACATCCATCACATCGCTGTGATGGAAGGCCAAAAAAACGTATCTCTCCACTGCACTCTCCCCCCCCCCCCCCCCCCCCCCCCCCCCCCCCCCCCCCCCCCCCCCCCCCCCCACCTGTCAGAGACAAAGTCAAAGCCCCCGGCTGGCGATGGCGATTGTCCCGCGGCCATTAAAGCCACGCCGGGACACACCAAACATCTACGGTAGCTTGCAGGGATAACATCCTCCCTGACATTATCCAAACCATTTCAGCCTGTCTGATGGCAACAGTGTAAGGACGCACTGTTTTTTTAACAATATCACGCCATATTAGGTAATCTCTAGTTCAGGGAGAGCTGTGTGTATTGAACTTATTACCAGAAGCAGTGGCGTGGCAAACATGCCTTTAAGTATGAATCTAAATAGTTGTATATAATTTTCATGAAACAGCAGTTCATTGAATCTATAGAGTTTATGATTCAGACGGAGTCCCATTTCACTGCTCTTTCCCCAACAGTACTCTTTCCAGTACCTGTACAATGCCTGATGAAGGGTCCCGATCCAAAACATCACCCATCCATTTTCTCCACAGGGGACGGCTCGGTGGCGCAGCGGTAGAGTTGCTGCCTTACAGCGCTTGCAGCGTCGGAGACCCGGGTTCGATCCCGACTGTGGGTGCTGTCTGTACGGAGTTTGTACGCTCTCCCCGTGACCTGCGAAGGTTTTCTCCGAGATCTTCGGTTTCCTCCCACACTCCAAAGACGTACAGGAATGTAGGTTAATAGGCAATAGACAATTGGTGCAGGAGTAGGCCATTCTGCCCTTCGAGTTCAACGTGATCATGGCTGACCATCCACAATGGTGATCCTGCCTTCTCCCCATATACCTTGACTCTGCTATTTTTAAGAGCTCTATCTAACTCTTGCTTGAAAGTATTCTGAGATCCGGCCTCCATCGCCCTCTAAGGCAGAGGCAGACTAACAACTCTCTGCGTGAATTGGCTTGCTAAATGTAAAAATTGATCCTAGTGTGTGTAGGATGGTGTTAATATCCAGGGATCGCTGGTCAGCATGGACCTGGTGGGCCGAATGGCCAGTTCCTGCGCTGTATCTCTAAAACTAAAAAATAAATAAAAATAAAGATCCTAATAAGAGTGACTCCCAATAAGATCCTAACAAGAATCCTAACTCAGGGTCGGTGGAGGTTCACAAAGAGCATCAACTGTGGCATTGAGCAGTTGGGTTGAATGGCCCGGTTCCAAGCTGTAAATTCTCTCCAACCCTCAGAAACGTGCTTAGGTTTAAAGTCAGCACTCCGGAGCTCTGATGCATTCATAATTAATGGAGCATTTCAAGTGGGGTCAACATAGGACAAGGTCTCTGCATTAATGCAAGTGCTTCGATCTCTGATGCTCGCTGGACTGGCAGTTCAGATCAAACAGTAAAATTTGGCACCTCAGCCTTTTGATCGCAGTGGGTTGATTTCTCTGAACAATGGTTGATCGAGGTCATTGCTGTATAACTCACAAAACCTGCTTAGGGACCACAATTGGCTAACCTCCATGACGGTGCCTTGACGTCATGCCATACCATGTCAGACTATTATTTTGCCTTGAAAACATCCGACTTGTTGTGCAAGCCAAGAACCTGTAAGGATGTATTAAAATTAACCGGAAAAAAAATGCCTGTAAAAAGTTGAACGTTTGTATCTTCCACCTGTTTTCCCTTAACCACATTCAGGCATATTACACTTAAGGCGTTGGACACAATGGGAAGAATAACATTGCCATCCCATGGAATTATTTAGTTTAGAGATATAGCATGAAAGTGGCCCTTTGGCCCACTGAGTCTACACCAACCAGCGATCACCTACTTGTAATTGTTCTATGATATCCCACTTTCCATTTATTCGTTAAACACGAGGGGTAATTTACAGAAGCCAATTGACCGGGAAAATCGGCACTTTGGAGCATGGAAGGAAACCCAAGCGGTCCCAGAGAGAACAAGTAAACTCCACACAGACAGCACCCGACGACAGATTGAACCCAGGTCCCCTGCACTGTGTGGCCGCAGCTCTACCAGCTGCATCAGTCGGTTCAGTCAGTTTAGTTTATTGTCCCGTGCACCGAGGTACAGTGAAGAGCTTCTGTTGCGCGATATCCAGTCGGCAGAAAGACAATACATTTATTTACAGTGTACAGATACAGGATAAGTGAATAACGTTTAGTGCAAGGTAAAGCCAGCAAAGTTCGATCAAGGATAGTCCAAGGAGGTATATAGTAGCCTGTACGGAGTGAAGGACTGCTCTCTGGTTGCGATAGGATGATTTAGTTGCCTGATAACAGCTGGGAAGAAAATGTCTCTGAATCTGGATATGTGCGTTTCCACACTTCTACACCTGATGGGAGTGGGGAGAAGAGGGAATGGCCTGGGTACGACTCGTCCTTGATTATGCTGCTGGCCTTGCCGGAGGCAGCGTGAGATATAAATGGAAGGGAGGTCAATGGAAGGGAGGTTGGTTCTTCCCTTCTGCTCACCGAGGCCCTTCTGCCCGTCGAATGCACCCCGACCATCATTGGTGTGATCACCCAATTGATACTAGTTCTATATTAAAGCACCTTCATATCCACTTCATGTTCACCAAGATACTCCACCTGAGCTAGTCCCATCTACCCTCACTTGGCCCATGTTCTTCTGAACCTTTCCTATCCTATGTACCTTTGAAATGTTGTTACTATATCTGCCTCAGCTACTACCTCTGGACAATCTTTCCAGATACCGTCCACTCCCTGTATGGATAAGTTGGCCCTCGGGTTCTTCTCAAATCTTTACCCTCTCACCTTAAAGCTACTTTTAGAGTCATGCAGCGTGGAAACTGGCCCATCGGCTAAACTTGTCCAAACCCACCAACATGTCCCATCTACATTTGGACCACCTGGCTGTATTTGACCCATAACTCTCTAAACCTGTCTAAATGCTTCTTAAACATTGAAATAGTACCTGCCTCAACTACCTCTCCTGGCAGCTCATTCCATCTACTTATCACCCTTTGTGTAAAAAAGTTACCCCTCAGGTTCCTATCAAATCTTTCCCCCTTTCACCTTAAACCTATGTCCTCTGGTTCTCGATTCCCCTACTCTGGGCAAGAGACTCTGTGTGTTTACCTGATCTATTCTTCTCATGGATGTGTACACTTCTATCAGATCACCCCTCATTCTTCTGCCCTCCAAGGAATAGAGTCCTAACCTGGTCAACCGCTCCCTATAGCTCATGCCCTCAAGTCCTGGCAACATCTTCGTAAATCTTCTCTGCACCCTTTCCAGCTTGACAACATATTTCCTATAACATGGTGTCCAGGAGTGAAAACAATACTCTAGATGTGGCCTTAAATAATTGCAACCTGACCCCCAACTTCTATACTCGAGTCTAAAATGACAGTTCTTCATTCCACTACCCTGGGAAAGAGACAATTATCCGATTCTTCCCCCCCCCCCCTTATAATTTAACACACCAAAACTCTCATCCGTTGGTGAAACATATTCTTGTATTCATATGTTCACCAACAGATCTTGTTGGACGACCCGTCCAGTCATAATGATCCGCAATTTGAAAATTACGGTTTGCTGTTCAGTTTCATTTGGAATTTCCTTCCGCAGGTTTCAGAAGAAGCGAAGATCGATGGACTGATTGATCGGTTTATCTATATGCTATTGTCACGTGCACGTGTACTATGTATATATGTATGTAGCGCCGTAGAATTTGTGCACCTATTCCCCCCCCCCCCCATCTCCCTTCTGTTTTGTTTTTCTGTTTCTTGTTTTTTTGTGTAAAATTGTATGTATGCACTGAGTACGAGCAGCTTTCAGTTTCACTGTACATGTATAGTGACAATAAATGGCATATCATATCATATATCAGCATATCATACTTGGTACAGTGACATTCTGTGTTTGCATGCAGTACATGTGTGCAAGAGTCGCCACGTGAAGGATGCCGGCAAAGGTACAAAAGTATTCAATAGACAATAGACAACAGACAATAGGTTCAGGAGTAGGCCATTCGGCCCTTCGCGACAGCACCGCCATTCACTGTGATCATGGCTGATCATCAGTACCCCGTTCCTGCCTTCTCCCCATATTCCCTGTCTCCGCTATTTTTAAAAAATTTTTTTTAATTTTTTTTATTAGAAGTTAATACCACACAAAACAGTACAGTGGAACCTAATTTTAGGTGCCAACTATGTAATACCGTAATCCATTCTATGTACAACCTCTAGTTTTATGTTATGAGAAGGAAGTAAGCAAGACAAGAAAAAGAAAACAATAGAAAGAGGAAAAAGTGGAAAAATAGACGGTAGAGAGTAGAAAAACGTGAAGTGTGTATATAAAAAATAAAAAAGGAAGAGAGAAAGTGGAAAGTAGAAATAGAAGAGAAGGCCCCTTAAAAGAGAATTTTTCAAATCTGTATTCGGAGATGTAGATCTATCCGCGTCATGAACTGAAATCAGCAATCCTTACGGTACCGCTGCATCACATGATTCCAAAAAGTTGATGAAAGGAGACCAACTCCTTAAGAATTGGTCATATTTATCTATTAGGTCTCCGCTATTTTTAAGAGCCCTATCTAGCTCTCTCTTGAAAACATCCAGAGAACCTCCCTCCACTGCCCTCTGAGGCAGAGAATTCCACAGACTCACCACTCTCTGTGAGAAAAAGTGTTTCCTCGTCTCAATGGCTTACCCCTTATTCTTAAACTGTGGCCCCTTGTTCTGGACTCCCCCAACATCGGGGATATGTTTCCTGCCTCTAGCGCGTCCAAACCCTTAACAATCTTGTATGTTTCAATGCGATCCCCATATTCGATGTAGCCTCTGTTCCGTCTCTCCCCAATCGCCTCTGCCTGCCCAGTCTCGGCGGCCTCCCCCACACTAGGTCCTTCTTTGTTCTCACCACACCCCCTCCCCCCTCCACCACGGCCCCCTTTGTTATCGGCGGCGCGACCTCCACCGACCGCCGAGATTCACGCCAGGCCGGTGAAGACTGAAGACCCCTTCCAGAACAAGGGGTCACAGTTTAAGGATAAAGGGGAAATCTTTTAGGACCGAGATGAGGAAAACTTTTTTCACACAGAGGGTGTTGAATCTCTGGAATTCTCTGCCGCAGAAGGTAGTTGAGGCCAGTTCATTGGCTATATTTAAGAGGGAGTTAGATGTGGCCCTTGTGGCTAAAGGTATCAGGGGGTATGGAGAGAAGGCAGGTACAGGATACTGAGTTGGATGATCAGCCATGATCATATTGAATGGCGGTGCAGGCTCGAAGGGCCGAATGGCCTACTCCTGCACCTATTTTCTATGTTTCTATGTTTCTAACAGGGACTGACATTGTAGTTGAACATCAGTGGGTGTCCAGGAAGAGGGGTTCCCCCCCCGTACCGGTGGCAAATAACACACTTTTAAATCGGCCCCGAGTGAAGATTGGACGTCATTGAACGGGACATCTGATCACCGGATAAAACAATTCCAGATTTGCAGCAAGTTTGAAACTCTCATAATGAAACAGGGTATTTTCATGTTTTGTAATGTCAACATTTGAGATTTGGGCTTTTCACATACGGCTCCAAGAAAGGTATAAATCCCAAAGCACGTACCAGCCTGGAGCCAATGGAAAACAATGAACTCCACCGGAGAATCCTTCAGGATTTTGTGAGCAATGTGTTTTATTTTTTGCTGAGACTGTTCCATATTACCGGTTTATGCTCCGATGAAAAAAAAAAAAAAATTCAATAGAGATCAGCAGATATTGCCCTCTCATTATTCACTCAAGAACGTGGAATGTGTTGTCAACCTCCAGCGTTTTCCCTTTATATTTCCAACTTCGGCATTCGAGGGTTTTAGTTTGGGTTAGCATGAGCCCTAAAAATGTTACAGTAGGATTAGGCCACAAAGAAAGTTTGGAACAAGAATAAGAAGCCTTTGTGCCTTTTTTTCCAAGCGTCAACAGAATGTCTGATCTGTGGGTACAGCAGCTCGGGATGGAGATTCTGCAACAGTTCTAAGCCTCCTCTCTTCTAACTTAACAATGTTGTAGTCAGCTCCCCATTGCAATGTAGAAGCACAGAGTTTGGGGGGCAAATTAAGCAGATAAGGCGTCTTTATGCCCCTGTCCCACTTAAGAAACCTGAACGGAAACCTCTGGAGACTTTGCGCCCCACCCAAGGTTTCCGTGCAGTTCCCGGAGGTTTCAGGTGGTTGCCAGAGGTTGCAGGTAGCGGAAGCAGGTAGGGAGACTGACAAAAACCTCCGGGAACCTCCGGGAACCGCACGGAAACCTTGGGTGGGCTACAAAGTCTCCAGGCGTTTCCGTTCAGGTTTCCTAAGTGGGACAGGGGGATTACTATCTTCGTGATTTATCTTATAACCATATAACCATATAACCATATAACAATTACAGCACGGAAACAGGCCATCTCGGCCCTACAAGTCCGTGCCGAACAAATTTTTTTCCCCTTAGTCCCACCTGCCTGCACTCATACCATAACCCTCCATTCCCTTCTCGTCCATATGCCTATCCAATTTATTTTTAAATGATACCAATAACCTGCCTCCACCACTTCCACTGGGAGCTCATTCCACACCGCTACCACTCTCTGAGTAAAGAAGTTCCCCCTCATATTACCCCTAAACTTCTGTCCCTTAATTCTGAAGTCATGTCCTCTTGTTTGAATCTTCCCTATTCTCAAAGGGAAAAGCTTGTCCACATCAACTCTGTCTATCACTTTCATCATTTTAAAGACCTCTATCAAGTCTCCCCTTAACCTTCTGCGCTCCAGAGAATAAAGACCTAACTTATTCAACCTATCTCTGTAACTTAGTTGTTGAAACCCAGGCAACATTCTAGTAAATCTCCTCTGTACTCTCTCTATTTTGTTGACATCCTTCCTATAATTGGGCGACCAAAATTGTACACCATACTCCTGATTTGGTCTCACCAATGCCTTGTACAATTTTAACATTACATCCCAGCTTCTATACTCAATGCTCTGATTTATAAAGGCTAGCATACCAAAAGCTTTCTTTACCACCCTATCTATATGAGATTCCACCTTCAAGGAACTATGCACGGTTATACCCAGATCCCTCTGTTCAACTGTATTCTTCAATTCCCTACCATTTACCATGTACGTCCTATTTTGATTTGTCCTGCCAAGGTGTAGCACCTCACATTTATCAGCATTAAACTCCATCTGCCATCTTTCAGCCCATTTTTCCAAATGGCCTAAATCACTCTGTAGACTTTGGAAATCCTCTTCATTATCCACAACACCCCCTATCTTGGCATCATCTGCATACTTACTAATCCAATTTACCCCACCTTCATCCAGATCATTGATGTACATGACAAACAACAAAGGACCCAACACAGATCCCTGAGGCACCCCACTAGTCACCTGCCTCCAACCCGATAAACAGCCATCCACCATTACCCTCTGGCTTCTCCCATTCAGCCACTGTTGAATCCATCTTGCTATTCCTGCATTTATACCCAACAGTTGAACCTTCTTAACCAACCTTCCATGAGGAACCTTGTCAAAGGCCTTACTAAAGTCCATATAGACAACATCCACTGCTTTACCCTCGTCAATTTCCCTAGTAACCTCTTCAAAAAATTCAAGAAGATTAGTCAAACATGACCTTCCAGGCACAAATCCATGTTGACTGTTCCTAATCAGACCCTGTTTATCTAGATGCTTATATATATATTATCTCTAATTATCTTTTCCATTAATTTGCCCACCACTGAAGTCAAACTAACAGGTCTATAATTGCTAGGTTTACTCTTAGAACCCTTTTTAAACAATGGAACAACATGCGCAGTATGCCAATCCTCGGGGACTATTCCCGTCTCTAATGACATTTGAAATATTTCTGTCATAGCCCCGGCTATTTCTACACTAACTTCCCTCAATGTCCTAGGGAATATCCTGTCAGGACCTGGAGACTTATCCACTTTTATATTTTTTCAAAAGTGTCAGTACTTCTTTTACTTTGAACCTCATAGTATCCATAGCTACTCTACTAGTTTCCCTTACCTCACATAATTCAATATCATTCTCCTTTGTGAATACCGAAGAAAAGAAATTGTTCAATATCTCCCCCATCTCTTTTGGCTCTGCAGATAACTGTCCACTCTGTCTCTCCAATGGACCAATTTTATCCCTCGTTATCCTTTTGCTATTAATATAGCTGTAGAAACCCTTTGGATTTACTTTCACCTTACTTGCCAAAGCAACCTCATATCTTCTTTTAGTTTTTCTAATGTCTTTCTTAAGATTCTTTTTACATTCCTTATACTCCTCAAGCACCTCATTTACTTCATGCTGCCTATAATTATTGTAGATCTCCCTCTTTTTCCGAACAAGATGTCCAATTTCCCTTGAAAACCAGAGCTCTTTCCAATTTTTACTGTTTCCTTTCAACCGAACAGGAACATAAAGATTCTGTACTCTTAAAATTTCCCCTTTAAATGTCCTCCATTTCTCTTCTACATCTATCCCATAAAACAAAATGTCCCAGTTCACTCCTTTTATCTTGAAACAGGAGTTCCCCTGAACCTTGTTTAGTTTGGTTTAGTTTCGAGATACAGCACGGAAACAGGACCTTCGGCCCAACGAGTCCGCCCCAACCAGCGATCCCCCGCACATTAACACTTTCCTACACACACACGAGGGACAATTTTGCATTTATATTAAGCTAATTGACCTACAAACCTGTACGCCTTTGGGGTGTGGGAGGAAACTGAAGATCTCGGAGAAAACCCACGCAGGTCACGAGGAGAATGTACAGAGTCCGTACAGACAGAACCTGTAGTCAGGATCGAACCCGGGTCTCTGGCGCTGTAAAGCAGTAGCTCAACATATGTAGTAGCAGGCACCCTTGTGACGGGACTCTCATTCAAGCTTGCTCAAGTCAGAAGATCTGAGAATTGTATTCTGCACTTTGGGCGGCATGGTGGCATAGCTGGTGGAGCTACTGCCTCACAGCACCAGAGACCCGGGTTCGATCCTGACCTCGGGTGTTGTCTGTGCAGAGTTTGCACGTTCTCCCTGTGACTGCATGGGTTTCTCTAGGTGCTCCGGTTTCCTCCCACGTCACAAAGAAACGCGGGTTTGTAGGTTAATTCACCATTGCAAATTCCCCCGAGTGTATAACCATATACCCATATAACCATATAACAATTACAGCATGGAAACAGGCCATCTCGACCCTTCTAGTCCGTGCCGAACACGTATTCTCCCCTAGTCCCATACACCTACGCTCAGACCATAACCCTCCATACCTTTCCCGTCCATATAACTATCCAATTTATTTTTAAATGATAAAATCGAACCTGCCTCCACCACCTTCACTGGAAGCTCATTCCACACAGCCACCACTCTCTGAGTGATGAAGTTCCCCCTCATGTTACCCCTAAACTTCTGTCCCTTAATTCTCAAGTCATGTCCCCTTATTTGAATGTGTAGGGCGTGCTGCAAAAGTGGTATGAACAGGTGATTGATGGCTGGCATGGACTGGATGGGCCAATTGGCCTGTTTCTATGCTTCATTTCTAAAACTAAAACACTGTATATTCTCCTTTTATCTGTTGTGCTTGGGCTGGGCTTGATTGTATTTATGTATAGTATTATCTGATCTGATTGAATAGAAAAACAAAGCTTTTCACGATATCTCGGTACACATGACAATAATAAATCTGGCCAAAAAATATTGGAAGTTAAGCGGCAAAGGAAAGCTAACCGGAATCTTACCGTTCCTTATCTGTGTAATCTTTGGGACTTGGAGTTCCAGAGGTATCTGTGAGGAAGTTTTTAATCTATGTTTGCATTCACAATCTCTGCCTATCATTAAATTGCTGAAATCCTCTGATGTGGCACTAATGTTTGTAATACAGGCCACACTGTAAAGGGCCTGTCCCACTTAGAGGATTTTTTAGGCGGGAGCAGGCCATTTGGCCCTTCGAGGCAGCACCGCCATTCAATATGATCAATAGTCAATAGTCAATAGTCAATAGTCAATTTAATTGTCATTTGGACCCCTTGAGGTCCAAACGAAATGCCGTTTCTGCAGCCATACATTACAAACAAATAGACCCCAGACACAACATAATGTACATTTTACATAAACATCCATCACATCGCTGTGATGGAAGGCCAAAATAAACTTATCTCTCCACTGCACTCTCCCCCCCCCCCCCCCCCCCCCGATGTCAGAGTCAAAGTCAAAGCCCCCGGCTGGCGATGGCGATTGTCCCGCGGCCATTAAAGCCACGCCGGGTGGTGCGAGGTCGCACACCGGGTCTTGGTGTTAGAGCCCCCGGCGGGCGCTCGCAGAGTCCCGCGGCCATTCCAAGCCGCGCGGGGCAGTGATGTTAGGCCCCGCTCCAGGAGCTCTTCGACCCCGCAACTCGGGCGGGAGAAGTCGCCGTTGCAGGAGCCCTGAAAAGCGGTCTCCCTCCAGGGACCCGCGGGCTCCCGGTGCCGCCGTCCGCAGACCCGCAGTAGCAGCCTCCTAATCTCCGGAGGTCGGGCCGCAGCAGCAGCAGCGCTCCACCACCGCTCTCCACCCGCTCCGGACTCGGCCAGCTCCACGACGGTGACGGTGAGTCGTCGGCAGCAGAGTCCCCGGTCTTCTCCTGTTGGAGGCCGCACCTCATTGCAGCCCCAACGACAACGGAGACCCGACAAGAAAAGGTCGGGTCTCCCGTGCAGGGAGAGATTTAAAAGTTGCCCCCTCCCTCCCACCCCCCACACACACACACCCCAACATAAAATAACAAAAACTACATATAAACATAGACAGAAAATAATAAAAACGCGGACGGGCTGCAGAGGCCGCTGCTGACCAGAGTCGCGCCGCCTACCGGAATTGTGATCACTGGCTAATCATCCAAAATCAGTTCCCCGTTCCAGCTTTCTTCCCATATCCCTTGATTCCGTTACCCGTAAGAGCTAAATCTAACTCTCCCTTGGAAACGTCCAGTGAATTGGCCTCCACTGCATTCTGTGACAGAGAATCCCACAGATTCACATCTCTCTGGGTGAAAACTTTAATCTAGCACCACCATCTGTATTTTATAACGGATAAGAGGAGATTGTCAGGCAATCATTTCACCTCAGAGTCCAAATGACAGTTCTAAAACTCCTCAGGCATCCCTCTTGTGGTGCGTGACATCATCTGGATCCCTGGAAGGGTCAGTGATGGGTAATCACTGCCAGCGATCCTCTCTGTGTAAAAGTCATGGGAAAATATCAAAGCTGCAAGGCAGGAGCAGCATGCACTTCTGCAATAAACAAGTCACTGACTGCTGGAGGAACACCGGGGACAATTTACAATTTTAGCGAAGCATAGAAAGATAGAAACATAGAATATAGGTGCAGGAGGAGGCCATTCGGCCCTTCGAGCCAGCACAGCCATTCATTGTGATCATGGTTGATCGTCCCCAATCAATAACCCGTGCCTGCCTTCTCCCCATATCCCTTGATTCCACTAGCCCCTAACTCTCTCTTAAATCCATCCAGTCATTTGGCCTCCACTGCCATCTGTGGCAGGGAATTCCACAAATTCACAACTCTCTGGATGAAAAAGTTTTTTCTCACCTCAGTCTTAAATGGCCTCCCCTTTATTCTAAGACTGTGGCCCCTGGTTCTGGACTCGCCGAAAATTGGGAACATTTTTCTTGCATCTAGCTTGTCCAGTCCTTTTATAATTTTATATGTTTTTATAATATATCCCCACTCATCCTTCTAAACTCCTGTGAATACAGGCCTATTAACCTACCGTACGATGTTGGAGTGTGGGAGGAAACAGGAGCTACGGGAGAAAACCTGTGTGGTTGCGGTGAGAACGTACAAACTCCGTAAAGGCAGCACCCGTGGTCAGGATCGAACCCGGGTCCCTGGCGCTGTAAGGCAGCAACTCTACCGCTACGCCACCGTGTCGCCCTAATGGCTGTTGAAAGTAAAAGCTCGGTGAATGCCACAGTAACAGTGGCAATGAGCACCATTCCCCCATGTCCGTCTGCTCCACTGCTCCCCCCTTTCCTCATTCCCATCCCTGCTGCCCCCTTCCTCCGTCCTTCTCTCCACCTCACAAGGTTCTGCAAACTGGCGGGACGTATTTTAAGTTTTTTTTTTTCCATTCAGTTGGAAGCAGTGACCGGGGAGATTAATCCTTAATTCCTGGAGACTCCAGACCAATCCTTTAAGACTGGCAAATTTTACCCGATCTGGCTCCACTTGAGACAGTGGCATTTGTGGTGGGGAAGGGTTCCTTTCTTGAACGTTCCGAGTGATTAAAGCTCTCAGAAGAATATTCCCGCTATGTTTTCACTTAGCCGTTTCCATATGGCTATTGTGCAAAGAAAGCTTCGGTTACTTTGGCCCCCGTCATGAGGAATGTGGCCTGGGGGTCTATCGTCTATCACCAGGGTCTGCCGTGGAGCCCGTTCTGGGAAAGCCGCACGTTAATATTGCCGCCGTTGTTTATCGTTGCTTCGAAGATGCCTGCAAAGCTGCAGCAACCAGGAATTTCACTGGTCACAAATAAAACACCCTCCACTCTTAATTTCGAAAGCATTTCCCTCCCGTCCCCGTCACCCCCTTCCCCAACCTCACCGCCACTCACTCACACAGTTTGCACAGACCCATTGCCTCCTCCTCCCCACCCCACCCTCGCCACCCCCCAAAGCCCTCACAACCCCCCACCTCGCCAATGCTGCTTCTTTCAGAACAAACTTGTTAAGGTTGTTCTTGGCCGTGGTCCAATGCTGGCACACAGCCATACGACTGCAGCCATTCCTAAGGCAGATCTGTCGCTTGTAAGATTGCTTCCTTCTGCCTCGCCTCTCTGACTGTGTGCCTCCACTGTGCCAGTGCGTGATACAGCAGACCTCACACAACTACGAGCCCCTGACTGCTGACAGACCTGACTCCGTGAATTCTTGGTTGAAATTCCCTCCCCCTTCCCCCCCCCCCCCCCCCCCCCCCCCACATCACTTGGCTGGCTCTGATTAGTGGTTCCACCGCCGTTTTCATTTTTCCTACATTTCTTTTCCAAAAGCTTCTTCACGGAAAGAGAAATGAAGAGAAAACAAACAATTTGGAAGGAAGCTCACTTCAGCCGGCCTTGAAGAAACAACGCGTTAAATAAAGCAGAAACAGGGAACTGCAGGTGCTAGTTTACAAAAAAAGTGCTGCAGTAACTTAGCGGGCCAGGCAGCATCTCTGGAGCAGATGGATGTGACGTTTCGGGCTATGACTCGTCTGAAGAAGGGTCCCAACCTGAAACGTCACCTATCCATGTTCTCCAGAGATGCTGCCTGACCCGTTGACTTACTCCGGCACTTTGTGTCCTTACATGTTCAATATATTCTTTAATATTCATAATGACTTTTTATCCCTTGTACCCAGAATCTCATGTCAGATCAGTGTTTAATACGCTTTCTTTGAACAGTGACGTGGTAGACCAATTGGATCTGTAGTCACATATGTTCCACACTGGGTAAGGAAGGAAGATTTCCTCTGCTTAAAGGCTTTGTGTATAAAATCATGAGATGAATAGATGCACAGAGTCTCTTGCCCAGAGTAGGTGAATCGAGGAAGCAGATGACATAGGTTTAAGGTGAAGGGGAAAAGATTTAATAGGAATCTGAAGAGTAACTTTTTCACACAAAGGGTGGTGGGTGTATGGAACAAGCTGCCAGAGGAGGTCGTTGAGGCTGGGACTATCCCAACATTTAAGAAACAGTTGGACAGGTACATGGATAGGACAGGTGAGGAGGGATATGGACCAAACACGGGCAGGTGGGACTGGGACATGTTGGGCGGTGTAAGAATGTTGGGCCGAAGGGCCTGTATCCACACTGTATCATTCTATGACTTTATGACTCTATGTCTTAAAGAACATTACTGAACTAACTAGATTCTTATGATAAACTAACAATCACATTTACTGATCTCAACTTTTTATTGTTCGACTGCCCCGACGTCGGAGTTTTGATCATCCCAATGAGAGGGCCTGTACATCCGGCCGACCGTAGCCTCGACCACGGATGAACAAAGGAGGAGGACTGACTCAACTTTGTTGGATGAGGGGGGATCTCATTGAAACATGTAAGATTGTTAAGGGCTTGGACACGCTACAGGCAGGAAACATGTTCCCGATGTTGGGGGAGTCCAGAACCAGGGGCCACAGTTTAAGAATTTAGAACGGAGACGAGGAAACACTTTTTCTCACAGAGAGTGGTGAGTCTTTGGAATTCTCTGCCTCAGAGGGCGGTGGAGGCCGGTTCAAGAGAGAGCTAGATAGGGCTGTTAAAAATAGCGGAGTCAGGGGATATGGGGAGAAGGCAGGAACGGGGTACTGATTGGGGATGATCAGGCATGATCACATTAAATGGCGGTGCTGGCTCGAAGGGCCAAATGGCCTACTCCTGCACCTATTTTCTATTTTCTATGTTTCTATTCTTTCAATAGTCATCGCTGCTGGCAATGTTTATGTTAAATTCTACCTGTAGTTGTGTGCATATGACAGCCATGATCATATTGAATGGCGGTGCAGGCTTGAACTGGCCTCTCCTGAACTTAGAATGTTTCTATGTTAAGTTAGTGCATGGCACTTTTATTTCACTGTACATAGTTGGTGCAAATGACGAATTTTGAACTTTGTTAGAAGTTTAGTTTAGAACTTGCTGGCATATTTTAGTTTATATTTGCAGAGCAGATATGGCCCCTACATCCCTCTCAGTCTGCGGCAACCAATGATCACCCGTTCACTAGTCCTATCTCACACACACAAGGGACCCTCACACTCCAAGGAGCACAGCCACAGAGCAGCAAGGTGGTTAATTCCCAGCCATAATAGAATCACCTGTACAGGGAATTAGAGCACAACGGGCTCAGGATCCAGTTGGCAACCAGCTGCTTTTCTGCTGCTCCTTTGAATGCTGCACAACAAAGCTCAAGTGAGTGCAGAGGCCCACAGGAGCCCAAACAAGTCTCAGGGAAGCAGGTCCAGAGGCAACAGGGAAGGTTCATTGGAAAACTTAGTGAAACACCTCCTGGTGGTGAGTCTTAAACTTTGATTCTTCCGATCAGTTTCATACAGGCTCCAGCAGTATCTTCCTCCTTGCTCTATCTATTGTACTTGAGTTCGACTTGATTGTATTCATCTGCCGTAAACCTTTAGACTTTAGACTTCAGAGATACAGCGAATTGTGGATGCAGCCCAAATCATCTCAGAAACCAACTCCATTTACACCTCACGCTGCCTCGGCAAGGCCAGCAGCATCATCAAGGATGAGTCACACCCTGGCCACTCCCTCTTCTCCCCTCTCCCATCGGGCAAAAGGTATAGAAGTGTGAAAACGCACATCCAGATTCAGGGACAGTTTCTTCTCAGCTGTATTTCAGGCAACTGAACCATCCTACCACAACCAGAAAGCAGTCCTGAACTACTGCCTACCTCATTGGTTGCCCTCAGACTATCCTTGATTTGACTTTACTGGCTTTACCTTGCACTAAACGTTATTCCCTTATCATGTATCTATACACTAAATGGCTCGATTGTAATCATGTATTGTCTTTCCGCTGACTGGACAGCATGCAACAAAAGCTTCTCACTGTACCTTGGTACCTGTGACAATAAACTAAACTGAACTGATCTGCACAACATGGAAACAGGCCCATCGGCCCACCGACTCCGCGCCCACCAGCAATAACCCCGTACATTTGCATCTATATAACTAAAAGTCTCATCTTGACCACTTCCTGTCTGCGGTATATTGATTTTAGAACAAACGCTACCATATATCGCTATGATTTTGGCCATCTTACAGTCCTCCTCCGCTGAGGCAGCCCAGAGGATTTTGTCCGATCAATGAAAAATAAAAAAGTTATTAGTGTTTAAAAAATCTTGAGATCAGCTGATTGGTCCTCTCGCCTGTGAGGCAGCGTCTACAGAGAGAAGGAATAGGCGACGTTTCCTTCTTTTCATAGATATTGCCTCACCCGCTGAGTTTCTCCAGCATTTTTGTCTACCTTTTTATAATATATTTTTTTTAATTTATTTTATTTATTGTCATTCGATAAAAACATACTTCCACACGAATCATGAACAAATTGTGTACTCGGGTCCCAGCAGCGTAATACTGCAGTAAGACATCAATAAAGTGCAGTAAAGACATCAATAAATTCTAACATATAAAAACCTTCCACAATAAAATCTAAATAATAATTAGCTTATGAGTAAATAGTAAAACGTTTTTAAAAAGCAGCATGGTTGAAAGACAGCAGCATAATAATGTCCATAGCAGCAGCAGTAGCAGCAGACAGTTCACTGAAGTAGTGAGGTACCTTTGATTCTTCCAGCATCTGCAGTTCTTTCTTAAACAAAAGCTAAAGGGATATTGCAACCGTTTGGAAGATAGATGGAAAAAACTGCATAGCTACTATTAAGGTTAACCCTAAGCAGAGGGCTTTTGGGAATTCTGAAATATTCTTGTCCAGAAATGTGAGAAGACCAGTTTCTGAATTCTGACAAGTGCACGGACCTGTTAAATATATAACTAATCTCTTCTGCCAACTTGTCCCTGATGATTTTCTGGTAAACTTATGCTAAATTGCTCACATTTTGGTGAAATCATTATGTTATGCATCAATGGTCTTTTGCTGTGTTCTTAGCTTTAATTTAGTTTACAAATGCAGCGCGGAAACATGCCCTTCAGCCCACTGAGTCCACGCCGACCAGCGATCCCGTTACACTAGCACTATCCTACACAAAGGGGACAATTTACAATTTTTACCGGAGTACGTCTTTGGAGGGTTGGAGGAAAAAAACGGAACAACCGGAGAAAACCCATGTGGTCACAGGGAGAACGTACAAACTCCCTACAGACAGTCTGGTTCGTACCTGGTCTTTGGCACAGTGTGAGCCAGCAACTCTACCGCCGTGCCGCCCTGTGGGTTCATTCTGTCACTCATTACTGGATGCTGCATCAGGGAAAATGACAGATAAAGTGTCTTTAGATGTTGGCATCTTCTGCAGTAGATCGGCATGTTTCCAATGGAGCATTTCAGAGTCGGGGGGGGGGGGGGGGGGGGGGGGGGGGGGGGGAGGGGGCTGCCTCAGTTTTCAAGAGTCAAGAGTCAAGAGTCAAGAGTCAATTTAATTGTCATTTGGACCCCTGGAGGTCCAAACGAAATGCCGTTTCTGCAGCCATACATTACACACAAATAGACCCCAGACACAACATAATTACATTTAACATAAACATCCATCACATAGCTGTGATGGAAGGCCAAATAAACTTATCTCCCCACTGCACTCTCCCCCCCCGATGTCAGAGTCAAAGTCAAAGCCCCTGGCTGGCGATGGCGATTGTCCCGCGGCCATTAAAGCCACGCCGGGTGGTGCGAGGTCGCACACCGGGTCTTGGTGTTGGAGCCCCCGGTGTGCGCTCGCAAAGTCCCGCGGCCGTTCCAGCCGCGCGGGGCAATGGTGTAGGCCCCGCTCCAGGAGCTCTTCGACCCCGCAACTCGGGCGGGAGAAGTCGCCGTTGCAGGAGCCCCGAAAAGCGGTCTCCCTCCAGGGAGCCGTGGGCTCCCGATGCCGTCGTCCACAGACCCGTCGTTGGAGCCTCCGACTCTCCGGTAGCAGCAGCAGCAGCAGCAGCAGCAGCAGCAGCAGCAGCAGCAGCATCAACGCTCCTCCACCGCTCCACCCGCTCCGGACTCGGCCAGCTCCGCGACGGCAACGGTGAGTCGACATCTGAGTCCCCGGCTTCTTCCTGTTGGAGGCCGCTCCTCGTTGCGGCCTCAACGACACCTGAGACCCGACGAGAAAAGGTCGGGTCTCCAGTGCAGGGAGAGATTCAAAAAGTTTCCCCCCCCCCTCCCACCCCACCCCCACCCCCCCACACACACACACCCCCAACATAAAATAACAAAAACTACATAAAAACACAGACAGAAAAATAATAAAAACGTGGACAGGCTGCAGAGGCCGCTGCTGGCCAGAGCCGCGCCGCCTACCGGATGTTCCCTTAGTTCTAAACTGCCTCAGTTTTCCTGATAATCGTGGAGTCCTTTTAGCTCTCAGCATCTCGGGCTGGCCTTTCTTTTGTATCTTTTCATCTTGCAGATGAGGCAGAGTTAGGCTTTCTTTGCTCAACTTATTACTCTTCTTCTAAATTGCTAATAGAACGATTTTAAGGTATGGGAGCCGAAGAATAATCTATCGCGGCAACAAAGGGTGCTTTCATTGATTAACCTTGAGCTGTGCACAAACTACTGATTTTTATTTGACTGTTCTTACAAGTCAATAACAGGGAATATTTTTGTTCCATACACTATGCAGTCAAATCATAAACCTGTTCCTTAGAAAGGTTTCTATGACCTTGCAATCAATATATTTATTCCAGTTTTTAAAATGGGATTTGCAAGTATCATCAGTAACTTTGAAAAGAAGGTTATGCTGCAATATGTTTTTCAATGGTTGAGGTGGCTTAGCGGTTCTGTTTCTGAACGACTAATCCAATCGTCTGGTCCCAATAATCCAGTTAGAAAATAAGTTCAAAGTCCCATCCCGCTGGTTTGTAATTTTTTACTTTTTAGTTTTAGAGATACAGCACGGAAACAGACCTGTCGGCCCAACGAGACCACGCCGACCAGCGATCCCGGCACATAGTCACCGTCCTACACACACTAGGGACAATTTAACATTGGCCGCAAGGGCGGCACGGTGGGGCAGCGGTTGAGTTGCTGCCTTACAGCGCTTGCGGTGCCGGAGACCCGGGTTCGATCCCGACTACGGGTGCTGTCTGTACGGAGTTTGTACGTTCTACCCGTGACCATGTGGGTTTTCTCCGAGATCTTCGGTTTCTTACATACAGGTTTGTAGGTTAATTGGCTTGGTAAATGTAAAAAGGGTGTTGAGGTTAACATGCGGGGAATGCTGGTCAGAGCGGATGCAGTGGGCCAAAGGGCCTGTTCCTGCGCTATCTTTAAACTGAACATTTATATACCAAGCAAATTACCCTACAAACCTGCACGTCTTTAAGAGTGGGGAAGTAAACTGGAGCACCCGGAGAAAACCCTCGTACTCACAGGGGGAACCTACACACTCCGTACAGATAGCACCCATAGTCAGGATCATCCAGCCTCTGTTTATATCTCAGATTTCCAGCATCTGCAGGTTATTTGAATTTCAATTGAAATGAATCCATATTCATTATATGTCTCCCCGGGTACTTTCCGTTGCAACCGCAAGAAATGCAACACCTGTCCCTTCACCTCCCCCCTCGACTCCATTCAAGGACCCAAGCAATCGTTCCAGGTGCGACAAAGGTTCACCTGCATCTCCTCCAAAGGTTCACCTGCATCTACTGCATCCTCTGCTCTAGGTGTCAGCTGATTTACATCGGGGAGACTAAGCGTAGGTTGGGCGATCGTTTCGCCGAACACCTCCGCTCAGTCCGCAATAACCAACCTGAACTCCCGGTGGCTCAGCACTTCAACTCCCCCTTCCATTCCCAATCCGACCTCTCTGTCCTGGGTCCCCTCCATTGCAAGAGTGAGCAACAGCGGAAATTGGAGGAACAGCACCTCATATTCCGCCTGGGGACCTTGCGTCCGGATGGCATTAACATTGAATTCTCCCAATTTTGCTAGCCCTTGCTGTCTCCTCCCCTTCCTTAACCCTCTAGCTGTCTCCTCCCACCCTCCTATCCGCCCGCCCTCGGGCTCCTCCTCCTCCCCTTTTCCTTCCTTCTCCCCCCCTCACCCCCCATCAGTCTGAAGAAGGGTTTTGGCCCGAAACGTCGCCTATTTCCTTCGCTCCATAGATGCTGCTGCACCCGCTGAGTTTCTCCAGCAATTTTGTGTACCTTCCATATACATTATAGATCACTGTGAACCTGTCGGGTGGGTTAAAAAAAATCCTGCAGGTTAATCACTGCTGCTTAAGGAAGGAAATCTGATGTGGTCTCATACAAATACCAGCCTCACAGAGCATACAGAACTTAGAACAGTGCAGCGTAGAAGCAGTCATTCTTGCCCACAATGTCTGTGTCGAGCTTGATGCCAAGATGAATTAATCTCACCTGCCTGCTAATGATCCATATCCCTCCACTCTCTGCATATCCGTGTGTCTATGTAAAAATTGTGGCTAAGCCAGTAATGCTCATGAACTCTCTGGCAACCAAGGATGTGGCAAATGAATGAAGTGCAGGGAGTTACGGGGCTGCAAATGTGTTAGCGTTGGTCCCCTGCTCCTGTGCCACACTGCACACCTCCCACTCTGCAGAGTATCTCTCCTCCCTCAACCATTCCTCCACCGACAACCTCCCATCATCTGCCCTCTGCCCCCCCCCCCCCCCCTTAGAAGGGTGGCACGGTAGAGCTGCTGCTTTACAGTGCCAGAGACCCGGGTTCGATCCTGACTACGGGTGCTGTCTGTACGGAGTTTGTATGTTCGCCCCGTGACCTGCGTGGGTTTTCTCCGAGATCCTCAGCGTCCTCCCACACCCCAAAGATGTACACGTTTGTAGGTTAATTGGCTTCATGTAAATGTGGAAAAATTGTCCGTAGTGGGTGTAGGATAGTGTTCTTCTTCTTGCGTATTGCGTGCAAAGCCTAAAGTTGTAGGACAACTTGTTCTATTTGATTGTGCACGCCGGGTTGATTGCATTCGTCAAAACAGTGAAGGTTGCAATCTCCCACCCCAGGATAGTGTTAATGTGCGGGGATCGCTGGTCGGTGCGGCCATGATGGGCCGAAGGGCCTGTTTCTGCGCTGTATCTCCAAACTAAACTAAACTAAACTAGATCCCGTGACGGACTATAGCCCCAACCTCTGTCGTATTCTCACCAATCTCTCTGATCGTTCCCTTTCCAATGCTGAATGAAGTGACTTCAGCAGAGGCCTTATCTTTGTAACACTGCGCCCACCTCTCTATTGCAAATTTCTCTCCCCCTACTCTGTCAGTCTGAAGAAGGACCCCACTCCAACATGTGCTCTGCCCATGGAGGAGGTGAGCTGTGTTGTCCAAGATGCTCCGCAGTGCAAGTGTATCGCAGTAGCACACTGAGACCGCATACAGTCACCAGTTTGGCGCCATCTTCAAGCCCCAGTTGTTGTAAGAGCAGGGAGGTCTGTTGTCCTCGAGACATTGCAGGGTCGGCCTGGCCAAGCATAGCTTAGGAGTTAATTGAGCAATTAAAATAAAAGTGAAATATCAAACTGTCAGGATTCCAGATTTACGGGAGGTTGGCTTTATTTGGATGAACCAGAATGTTATTGAGAAGCTAGAAAAACCTGTTGAAGGATCGAAAGACAAGCGGAAAGTCTTCATAAATAGAATGTACAGTAATACAATGCAGAAACAAGGTATGCCCTTTACATGCAAGATGACTACTTGCCAAGTAAAAGGGTTATGGATGACTAAAGAGATGAGAAATAATAGTTGAGTTCAAAGAAAGGACTTTGACACGGTGGCACAGCGATAGAGTTGTTGCCTTACAGCGCCAGAGAACCGGGTTCGATCCTGACTATGACGGAGTTTGTACGTTCTCCCCGTGACCTACATGGGTTTTCTCCAAAATCTTCGGTTTCCTCCCACACTCCAAAGATGTACAGTTTTGTAGGTTAATTAAAAGTAAAAATTGTGCCAAGTGTGTGTAGGATAGTGTTCATGTGTGTAGGATAGGATCACTGATCGGTGTGGACTCGGTGGGCTGAACGGCCTGTTTCCGCTCTGTATCTCTAAACTAAACTAAACTAAACTAAACTAAACTAAACTAAACTAAACTAAACTAAACTAAACTAAACTAAACTAAACTAAACTAAACTAAATTAAACTAAATTAAACTAAACTAAGAAGACTTCAAACAATGCAAAACCCAGCTCGTACCCTGGCAAATGGAAAAGATTGAGTAATCTTGGCAAAGAAACAAAGTCTGAAGAAGGGTCTCGACCCAGAAACATCATCTATTCTTTGCTCCATAGATGCTGCCTCACCCGCTGAGTTTCTCCAACATTTTTGGCTACCTTTGTATGGGATATTTAATCTAAAAAATAAAATGTTATAATTACAACAATGTGGGTGCTTGAACGCTGATGCCATAGATATAAATGAAAATAAATAAATGGAAGATCTGTTGAAGAATTAATTTTGTGCCAGTATTTACAACAGAGTAAGATATTCTGAGGAAAATAATATTCACTCTTCAATATTATTGTCAACAAGTGAGAGTTATAAAGAAAATCAAACAATCAAAGAATGTCAAATCCAACTGAGCTATCAGTTTCCAATCTTTTCCTAGAGTATTTAGGTGTATCAGTTCAGTTCAGATTTGTTTTCTGTTCAGTTTAGTTTATTGTCACGTGTAGTGAGGTACAGTGAAAAGCTTTTGGTGCGTACTAACCAGTCAGTGGAAAGACAATCGATCAATCAAGCATGACAATCGTGCTTTGTTATATAGGACACGTTTGGAGGGATATGGACCAAGCGCAGGCAGGTGGGACTAATGTAGCTGGGACATGTTGCCGATGTGGGCAAGTTAGGCCAAAGGACCCGTTTCCACACTGTATCACTCTATGACTATAGGACTATAGTTATGTAAATATCATGAGACTACTACATAGAAAGCACTGCATATTCGATTGTTGCTCTTAGTCTGCAATAAGGTCTAGTCTAGCTCGGAAACAGGCCTTTGGGCCCACTGAGTCCGCGCCCACCAGCGATCCCCGCACATTAACGTATGAGGGTGGTGAATCTGTGGAATTATTTGTCACAGAAGACTGTGGAGGCCAAGTCAATGGATATTTTTAAGGCAGAGATAGATAGATTCTTAATTAGTACAGGTGTCAGGGGTTATGGGAAGAACGCAGGAGGATGAAGTTCGGAGAGAGAGATTGATCAGCCATGATTGAATGGTGGAGTAGACTTCATGGGCCGAATGTCCTAATTTTACTCCTATTTCTTCTGACCTTATGGCTATCCTACACCCATTGGGGATTATTTACAATTTTACTAAAGCTAATTAACCTATAAACATGTACATCTTTGGTGTATGGGAGGAAACCAGGACTTCTGGAGAAAACCCATGTGGTCAGGGAGAGAACATACAAACTCTGTACAGTCAGTGCTGTTAGTCAGGATTGAACCCTGGTCTCTGGTGCTGTAAGGCAGCAACTCTACCGCTGCACCACCATGCCGCACATATACCCCTGCTCTGAAGCTCTGGGTGTCTTCTAGAATATTACAATCCTTAGAGTTTCCCAGTACTCCCATCCCTATTTCACTGTTCATCCACAAATACATTGCACGGTGTGAATATACAGAATCCCAAACTATAATCACCCAGTGTTCAAGAAGGAACTGCAGATGCTGGAAAATCGAAGGTACACAAAAATGCTGGAGAAACTCAGCGGGTGCAGCAGCATCTATGGAGCGAAGGAAATAGGTGACGTTTCGGGCCGAAACCCTTCTTCAGTCTGATAGGGGGTGGGGGGGGGGGAGAAGGAATGAAAAAGGGGAGGAGGAGGAGCCCGAGGGCGGGGGGATGGGAGGAGACAGCTCGAGGGTTCAGGAAGGGGAGGAGACAGCAAGGGCTAGCAAAATTGGGATAATTCAACGTTCATTGTTCAATACGTACCAGGGCCCCATCCCCGACCTCTACCTCCGTTACATTGACGACTGCTTTGGGGCCACCTCCTGCACCCACACACAACTGACTGACTTCATCCACTTCACCACCAACTTCCATCCGGCACTCAAATACACCTGGACCATTTCCGACACTTCCCTACCATTCCTTGACCTCACCATCTCCATCGCAGGGGATAGACTTCTGACCGACATACACTACAAACCCACTGACTCACATGGCTATCTGGACTACACGTCATCCCACCCTGCCCCATGTAAGGACTCCATCCCCTACTCCCAATTCCTCCGTCTACGCTGCATCTGCTCCCAGGATGAGACGTTCCACACCAGGGCATCGGAAATGGTCTCGTTCTTCAGGGAACGGGGATTCCCCTCCGCCACCATAGATGAGGCTCGCACCAGGGTCTTGTCCATACCCCGCAACACTGCTCTCTCTCCCCATCCCCCCACTCGCAACAAGGGCAGAGTCCCCCTAGTCCTCACCTTTCACCCCACCAGCCGGCAAATACAACAAATCATCCTCCGCCATTTCCGCCACCTCCAACGTGACCCCACCACTCGCCACATCTTCCCATCTCCCCCATGTCTGCCTTCCGCAAAGACCGCTCCCTCCGCAACTCCCTTGTCAATTCTTCCCTTCCCTCCCGCACCACCCCTTCCCCGGGCACTTTCCGTTGCAACCGCAAGAAATGCAACACCTGTCCCTTTACCTCCCCCCTCGACTCCATTCAAGGACCCAAGCAGTCGTTCCAGGTGCGACAAAGGTTCACCTGTATCTCCTCCAACCTCGTCTACTGCATCCGCTGCTCTAGATGTCAGCTGATCTACATCGGGGAGACTAAGCGGAGGTTGGGCGAACGTTTCGCCGAACACCTCCGCTCAGTCCGCAATAACCTACCTGAACTCCCGGTGGCTCAGCACTTCAACTCCCCCTCCCATTCCCAATCCGACCTCTCTGTCCTGGGTCTCCTCCATTGCCCGAGTGAGCAACACCAGAAATTGGAGGAACAGCACCTCATATTCTGCCTGGGTTGCTTGCGTCCGGTGGCATGAACATTGAATTCTCCCAATTTTGCTAGCCCTTGCTTTCTCCTCCCCTTCCTTAACCCTCGAGTTGTCTGCTCCCATCCCCCCCGCCCTTGGGCTCCTCCTCCTCCTCCCCTTTTTCATTCCTTCTCCCCCCCCACCCCCTATCAGTCTGAAGAAGGGTTTCGGCCCGAAACGTCACCTGTTTCCTTCGCTCCATAGATGCTGCTGCACCCACTGAGTTTCTCCAGCATTTTTGTGTACCTATAATCACCCAGTGTTTTCTTGATCTGGGAACTGCTCATGTAGATTGGAAATTACCTAGGCCACTCCATTTTAAAAAAGGGGGCAGAAACTAAGGAACTAAAGATGCCATGGTGGCGCTATGGTAGGGTTGCTGCCTTGCATCTCCAGAGACCTGGGTTCAAGCCTAACTATCGGCGCTTGTCTGTACGGAATTTGTACCGTCTACCTGTGACCAACGTGGGTTTTCTCTGAGATCTACGTTTTTCTCCATGACGTACAGGCTTGTAGGTTAATTGGCTTGCTATGAATGTAAATTGTCGCTAGTGGGTGTAGGATAGTGTTAGTGTGTGGGGATCGCTGGTCGGTGCGGACTGTGTGGGCCGAAGGTCCTGTTTCCACACTGTATCTCTAAACTAAACTAAACTAAACCCAAAGGCAAGTTACTCCAACATCTGTTGTCAGCAAATGAGTCAAGTCTGTAATTAACGATGAAGAGATTGACGGTCTTGGGATCTTTCGATGATTAGAGAGAGGCAACATCACAAATGATACCTCATGCATGACCTTTGTAGACGCAAACATTGTTTTGTTTTACTTGCTAACTCTCTCTCCCGTAAGCACCCTGCAACATGTTGCCAATGCAAAGGGTAAAGTAGTGGATATGGATTGGCCATGGAAATGATTACTATTGACTTTGATGAACACTCATCAGATCTTGCAGCATGTGAGAGGGTGAAAGAAGTTTTAATCTGCCCTCTTCATCGCAACAGGGTCTTAGAGTCAGATAGTGATACACCGTGGAAGTAGGCCCTTCGGCACAACTTGCCCACACCGGCCAACATGTCCCAGCTACACTAGTCCCTCCAGCCTGGGTTTAGCCCAAATCCCTCTAAACCTGTCCTATCCATGTACCTATCTAACTGTTTCTTAAACGTTGGGATAGTCCCAGCCTCAACTACTCCCTCTGGCAACTCGTTCCATACACCCACCACCCTTTGTGAGAAAAAGTTACCCCTCAGATTCCTATTAAATCTTTTCCCCTTCACCTTAAACCTGTGTCCTCTGGTCCTCGATTCACCTCCTCTGGGCAAGTGACTCTGGGCATCTACCCGATCTATTCCTCTCATGATTTTATACACCTCTATAAGATCACCACTCATCCTCGTGCTCTCCAAGGAATAGAGTCCCATCTCACTCAACCTTTCCCTTTAGTTCAGAATCCCAAGTCCTGGCAGCATCATTGGAAAGAGAGAATCTATTCCATCAACATTTGCTGACCCTGATTTGTTGTGGCCATGTTTCTTCGTCCCCTGTTACTCCCCATCCCCTCACACCTCTTCTTCTCCCCCCCCCCCCCCCCCCCCCCCCCCCCCCCCCCCCCCCACAGTCCCCCCCCCCCCCCCCACTCCTTTCCTTTCTCCAGAGATTCTGCTTACCCACTGAGTTACTCCAGCATTTTGTGCTATCTAAGAGAGAAAGGGCAGCCACGTGGGCACCCAGTGTTGTGAGGGGTGGATTTGCTGCCTTACAGCTCTTGCAGCATTGGAGACCCGGGTTCGATCCCGACTAAGGGTGCTGTCTGTACGGAGTTTGCACGGTCTCCCTGTGACCTGCGTGGGTTTTCTCCAAGATCTTCGGTTTCCTCCCACACTCCAAAGACGTGGAGGTTTGTAGGTTAATTGGCTTGGTGTACGAGTAATTTGTCACTAGTGTGTGCAGGATAGTGTAAATGTGCGGGGGTCGCTGATCGGTGTGGACTCGGTGGGCCAAAGGGCCTGTTTACGCGCTGTATCTCTAAACTAAACTAAACTAAATTAGAGGAAACTAACAAGTGTCAGGTAACAGAAAGGCTGGGGATGAATGGATGGATGCATAGAATAAAAAGAGTATCTCGGACAGGGCATGACCAAAGGGGTTAATGCAGCAGTTGGAAACACATTAGGTTACGTTATGTGTGCAATCTGTTGTTAGTTGCACACTAGGGACAATTTACAAATTTCTACAAACCCGTGTGTCTTTGCAATCTGGGAGGAAACCGGAATGTCTGGAGAAAACATACGTGGTCCCGGGGAGAAGGAACAAACTCTGTACAAACAGTCATGATCGAAACAGGGTCTCTTGTACTGTTAGGCAGCAACTCTACCACAGCCCCGCTGTGCCGCCCCTAAATTATACTTCCATGACCATTATTCATGCTGCAAATCAGTTGGTTTATGAAGTTAAGTTGCCCGTGACTGGCCTACAAAATAGACTTGAAGGGTTTAATGGTCTTCTCCTGTTATTATTCTACCAGAGGCAGCGAGTGATACAGGCCCTTTGGCCCAACTTCCCCACACTGATCAACATGTCTCACCTGCCTGCATTTGGCCCATATCCCTCTAAACCTGTTCTATCCATGTACCTGTTTATAACACGAGGAGTCGAGTATAGGAGCAAAGAGGTCCTTCTTCAGTTGTACAGAGCCCTAGTGAGACCACACCTGGAGTATTGTGTGCAGTTTTGGTCCCCTAATTTTAGGAAAGACATTCTTGCTATTGAGGGAGTGCAGCTTAGGTTTACAAGGTTAAATCCCGGTATGGTGGGACCGTCATATGCTGTGAGAATGGAGCGGCTGGGCTTGTACACTCTGGAGTTTAGATGGATGAGGGGGATCTTATTGAAATATATAAGATTGTTAAGGGTTTATTGCCATAGAGGGAGTGCAGAGACGGTTCACCAGACTGATTCCTGGGATGTCACGACTGTCTTATGAAGAAAGACTGGATAGACTTGGTTTATACTCTCTAGAATTTTAGGAGATTGAGAGGGGATCTTATAGAAACTTACAAAATTCTTAAGGGGTTGGACAGGCTAGATGCAGGAAGATTGTTCCCGATGTTGGGGAAGTCCAGGACAAGGGGTCACAGCTTAAGGATAAAGGGGAAATCCTTTAAAACCGAGATGAGAAGAACTTTTTTCACGCAGAGAGTGGTGAATCTCTGGAACTCTCTGCCACAGAGGGTAGTTGAGGCCAGTTCATTGGCTATATTTAAGAGGGAGTTAGATGTGGCCCTTGTGGCTAAGGGGATCAGGGGGTATGGAGAGAAGGCAGGTACGGGATACTGAGTTGGATGATCAGCCATGATCATATTGAATGGCGGTGCAGGCTCGAAGGGCCGAATGGCCTACTCCTGCACCTAATTTCTATATTTCTATGTTTCTATACACGCTAGAGGCAGGAAACATGTTCCCGATGTTGGGGCTGTCCAGAACCAGGGGCCACAGTTTAAGAATAAGTGGTAAGCCATTTAGAACGGAGACAACAAAACACTTTTTCTCACAGAGAGTTGTGAGTCTGTGGAATTGTCTGCCTCAGAGGGTGGTGGAGGCCGGTTCTCTGGATGCTTTCAAGAGAGAGCTAGATAGGGCTCTTAAAGATAGCGGAGTCATGGGATATGGGGAGAAGGCAGGAATGCGGTACTGATTGGGGATGATCAGCCATGATCACATTGAATGGCGGTGCTGGCTCGAAGGACCGAATGGCCTACTCCTGCACCTATTGTCTATTGTCTAACTGTTTCTTAAACGTTGGGATAGTTCCTGGCTCAACTACCTCCTCTGGTAGCATTCTGTACACCCACCACCCTTTCCTAAGTAAACAATTTCACATTCTGAGGTTGGTAACTGTCATGCTTGTTTTACTTGGGCTTTGACGGTCAAGACCAATCTTTATCAACCATCCTTGCTTTTGTTTCAGTTAGTAAACAGGATGTTGGCATCACTGGCAAGGCCATTATTCATTACCCCTGGTATTGAGCACCTTACCTAGGGACCTGGGAAAGCACCTCATGTTCCCACAATAACTTGATGCATGATACTCTATTGTCACTTGTGGCAAGTCGCAGCGATATTCTTCATTTTATTGCTTACCCAAAGGTATACAAAGACTCGCCACCTAAAGGGCGGCAACAAAGTTACGAAGTATCCCGAGCCAGGTTCTTCATTTAACTCCCCCCTTCCCCCTTCCCCACATGGTGGTCCCCTCTTGCCGGGACCTCCTTTGTTCTCCCTCCACCCCCCCCTCACGATAGACCCCCCCAACCTGGATCCTCCTTGGTTCTCGGCCGTGTGTCCATCCTCTGACACCCACGATGGCCAGTCCTTTGACCGTCGGCTCCGTCATCGACCTCAATCTCGACCGTCGAGCCCTCAACGACCGGCGACCTCGGCCGCCAGTTGGATCAATAGATGCCAATCGACCCAGACTGAGGAACAGCGGGAAGATTCTTTCTCCGATAAAAAAACCTTTTCCATTTTTACTGCTTGTGTTTATACAACATAGTGAAAACGTGCAAGGAATAGGCTAGCATAGCGTTAAAGGTAGGGCAGCAGGATTCAGAGGTGTCTGCGTCAAGAGCCTGGCCTGGAAGCTACTGGGGTAGGTGGGGAGCACAGAACATCGAACAGTACAGCACAAGAGCAGGCCCTTCGGCCCACAATGAAAGTGCCAAACATAATGCCAAAACCATCACTTATATAGAAACATAGACAATAGGTGCAGGAGGAGGCCATTCGGTCCTTCGAATGTGACCATGGCTGATCATCCAAAATCTGTATCCTGTTCCTGCTTTTTCCCCATATCCCTTGATTCTGTTACCTGCACATAAAACCAGGGGCAACACACAATTGTGTTTTTTCATCTTTTTTTTATTTTTAGTGCATGTTAAATGTTCTCAGGTTTGTTTTATGTGGGGGGAGGGGTCGGGGGAAACTTTTCTTTTTCAGTTTCTTACCTTGCCGGAGATGCGATTCATTTTCGGATTGCATCTCCGGTCGTTCTGCGGCCTACCATCGATGGAACAGGCATCCTCGGATTGACTTTGGGCCCCACCGCGGGGCGGGGACTTAACAATGGAACTAATCCCTTGCCTGGGATCGCTCCAACCGCGGCCTGCGGACTTACCATCTAAAGCTCGCAGTCACGGGAGAGGCCGAATTGGGAAGCTCCAACGACGCAGAGGCTTGACCAGCCCTGACGTAGAGTCCGATCTTCCAGCACGGAGGAGCTGATATCCCCCCGATGCAGGAGTTGGTCGCCTCGATGCGGAGGGCCCAAACACCGCCGGCTACGTTAGTCAAGATCGTCCCGTCAACGGAGGGCTCGAGGCGAAGAGATTTGAACTTTTTTCGCATTCCATCACAGTGAGGAATGTGGAGGAGTCGCGATGGTGGAGGGGTCAAGGAAAGAGCGTTCACGTTGCGACCCTGATTCCACCTATCTTTACATTACCACGCATAAGAAGCACAAGAAGCGCAAGACAGTCTGCAAATGTCGAGAAGTGTGTTCAGCTCTGGCTGAACAACTTCTAATCTTGTGTGTGGACTCGATAAGAAGAAGACTGTGGTGGATGTTTATGTTAGAATGTGTTTTGTGTGTTCCGTTGCTTTTTATTTGTATGACTGACTTGGCAAATGAAATTCCTCGTATGTTGCAAAACATTCTTGGCTAATAAAGTGTGATTGTGATTGTAATTGTGGTAACCCATATCCCTCCATTCCCTGCATATCCATATGACTGCATAAATATACCTGTTCAAAAGTCTTTTAAATGCCACTAACGTCAATGTATCTGCTTCAACAGCCACTGCTTCGGCAGTGCATTCCAGGTACTCGCCAGCCACTGTGTAAAAAAAAAAACTTGCCCCCACATCTCCTTCTCACCTTAAAGCTCTGCGCTCTCAAGACTCGACATATGAAGTAGGAGCCATATGACACAATTGGACTCAAGCGTAGGCGGCGCGACTCTCGTCAGCAGCGGCCTCTGCAGCCCGTCTGCGTTTTTATTATTTTTTGTCTATGTTTTTATGTAGTTTTTGTTATTTTATGTTGGGTATGTGTGTGTGGGGGGGTGGGGGTGGGGGGGGGAGGGAGAGGGTAACTTTTAAATCTCTCCCTGCACGGGAGACCCAACCTTTTCTTTGTCGGGTCTCCGTTGTCGTTGGGGCTGCAACGGGGAGCGGCCTCCAACAGGAAAACCGGGGGCTCTGGTGCCGACTACTCACCTCACCGTCGCGGAGCTGGTCGAGTCCAGAGCGGGGGGAAGCGGTGGTGGAGCGTTGCTGCGGCCCGACATCCGGAGATTCGGAGACTGCAACTGCGGGTCTGGCGAACGGCGGCACCGGGAGCCCGCGGGTCCCTGGAGAGAGACCACTTTTCAGGGCTCCTGCAACGGCGACTTCTCCCGCCCGAGTTGCGGGGTTGGAGAGCTCCTGGAGCGGGGCCTGACATCACCGCCCCACGCGGCTTGGAATGGCTGCGGGGCTCTGCGAGCGCACGCCGGGGGCTCTAACACCAAGACCCGGTGTGCGGCCTTGCATCACCCGGCGTGGCTTTAATGGCCGTGGGACAATCGCCATCGCCAGCCGGGGGCTTTGACTTTGACTCTGACATCGGAGGGGGGGGGGGGGGGTGCAGGGGAGAGATAAGTTTTTTTTGGCCTTCCATCATAGCAATGTGATGGATGTTTATGTAAATTATGTTGTGTCTCGGGTCTATTTGTTTGTAATGTAAGGCTGCAGAAACGTCATTTCGTTTGGACCTCAAAGGGTCCAAATGACAAATAAATTGTATCTTGTATCTTGTGATCTGCCTGGATAGCAGGCAAAACAAAGTTTTTCATTGTATCTCGGTATGTGACAATAATAAAAACATGAGAGGAGTAGATCGTGTCGACGCACAGAATCCCTTGCCAAGAGCAGGGGAATCGAGGGCCAGAGGACATAGGTTCAAGGTGAAGGGGAAAAGATTTAATAGGAATCTTAGGGGTTATTTTTTCACACAAAGGGCTGTTGGATGTATGGAACAAGCTGCCAGAGGAGGCAGTTGAGGCTGGGACTATCCCAATATTTAAGAAACAGGTACACAGATAAGACAAGTTTGGAGGGATAAGGACCAAACGCAGGCAGGTGGGACTAGTGTAGCTGGGACATGTGGGCAAGTTGGTCCGTAGGGGCCTGTTTCACACTGTATCACTCCATGATTCTATGATACTGGCTGAACATTTTCAATGTGAAGCTCCCTGCTTCTTCAATGATAATGCACAATGAATGAGCATTCTCGATATCAACAGTGAATGCAAAAATATTCTGTCAACCAGGGCCATCCTTCACCTGGGTGATACTGAAAGATGCACCCATTTTTAAATGAAAGTTGAGACAAGAGTTAAAGGCAAAGTGATGGAAACAGCTGCTAACTATAGGTGGCTACAGAGGGAGTAACATTAGCAGGACAGGAGTTTCTTTGCTTACGTACAAACAACGGCAGGTTTGCACGATAAAGTAGTCAAATGGCAATGCCTCGCATCATCATTAACAGACAGTGGCCTTCTTGCTTCAGTGACAAGACCTTAAATTAATTTAATCTTCTGCCTCCCGACAATAAAGGAAATTCTTCCGCCCCTACCTCCCTTCTAACTTTTCCCCTCCCCTTCCTCTGTAGCAATAAACATCTTAGCGTCAGAATTTGCACATGTGTTAAAGGCGGGTGGCTACTTCAATAGAATGGAAGGTCTTAACGGCAATATTATGCAAGTTTGGGGCCCTTAATAATTCATATACAACGCCTTCCAAAGGAGGACAGGATTTCCTTTTGATTTTCCAATACAGCCAAAGATTTTTTTTGCTTGGTTAGGTCTTATTAATGGACTTATACTGATTTCATCACCTGATAACTCTTTCAGGATTGGACCAAAAAAATGCTGTCAAATTTTATTGCGCTGTAGTCTCAAAATGGGTTGAAGCGCACAGCACAAAAACATCAGAAGCAAATTACTGTTTTGTTCTTTATCTTGAGGCAGGAAAAAGCTCAGCTCAGCTGGTTCCCGGCTGTATACCACCCAGGCTGCATGGACCCAAAATAACTTATGGGTTTAATATGAAGTTGGATGGGCTCCTCTTGATCGTTGCCTTGCCTGAATCAGTGCCAGACTCGCAGGCTAGGAATCATCGCTGATGAATCTTCGGTCCGAGCCAAGTTGAGAGATTGAATTGAGGTCGCAGGGCCCAACTGTTTTTTCTCCACTTGGGCTCAACACAAGCAAACTGTGCCTTTCTCCACTGGCTCTCAGTCTGAAGAAGGCTCACGACCCGAAACGTCGCCTGTTCCTGTTCTCCAGAGATGCTGCCTGTCCCGCTGAGTTGCTCCAGCTTTTTGTGTGTACCTCTGAACTTTTAATTTAGAGGTACAGCGCGGAAATAGGCACTTTGGCTCACCGAGTCCGCGCCGACCAGCGATCCCCGCACACTGACACCATCCTGCACACACGAGGGACGATGTCTAATTATTACCGTAGCCAGTTAACCTACAAACCTGTACGTCTTTGGAGTGGGGGTGGAAACCGGCGCAGTCACGGGGAGAGCGTACAAATTCCGCACAGAGACAGCACCTGTAGTCAGGATCGTAGTCAGGCTACGCCTCCCTGCCGCCCACGAGGACTTGGATTGTTTTCTCTGGGATTGTGTTAGAGGTTGACAAGAGACCTGAGATATGTTTATAAAATTCATTTATAAAAATATTTATAAAATATGGAGAGAAGGCAGGAGGATGGGGTCAGGAGGGAGAGATAGATCAGCCATGATTGAATGGTGGAGTAGACTTGGTGGGCCGAATGGTCTAATTCTACTCCTCTTCCTCATGGCCTTTAATTTATGAGTGGCATTGAAAGACTGTCCGATCCTTTTTCCCCGGATGTAAGGCGCTGGAAGGCAGCAACTCTACCGCTGCGCCACCGCTGTGCTGCCCTGATAATACTTTGTGCATTGAACGGTTCTACGGCAATGGAGTGGGAGCAAGAGGGGGTTTGGGAGGGAGGGAGGGAAGCAGGGGTGGGTGAGAGTAAAATAAATCATCCAGAATTTCCATAAAATAAATCTGCAATGTGCGTGAGGATGAACTGTGCAAGGGCAACACTTACTTTGGCAAATGGCCATGGTGGCATTGCAGGAATAATTTGCTCCTGATGTTTTTGTTCTGTGTGCCGCAGGTAGCCCATGATCCCATATAGCCCATGGTCCCATTGTTTAACATAGAAACAAAGAAAACATAGAAAATAAGTGCAGGGGTAGGCCATTCGGCCCTTCGAGCCAGTACCACCATTCAATCGTGGCCTGTTGGGGAGATGGCGCCCGCATAGCGGACAAAAACAGACTGGACAAGCTGATCAGGAAGGCCGGCTCAGTGGTCGGGGCTGAGCAACTAACGGTCCAGCAGGTGGCAGAGGCCAGAACTCTGAACAAACTAGGTTCAATAATGACCAACCCCACTCACCCACTCCACGCCCTGAAGGTGATCAAGTGCAGCATCTTCAGTCAGAGACTGATTGCACCAATGTGCAAAACGGAGAGATATAGGAAGTCTTGTATACCAGCTGCTATAAGGTTTTATAATGCACAAAAATAATTTTGGATTTTTTTTAGTATTCATTCATTGTATTTTAACTTATTAAGTATTGAAGCTATCTGTGGAAATGTGTGGTGTTATGTCTGTCTTGAAGCTGTTGTGGCACTGTAATTTCCTGTAAAGGATTATTAAAGGTTATTCAATTCAATTCTGATCATGGCTAATCATCCAGAATTTGGCTGGTTGCGGTGGCTCAGCGGTAGAGTTGCTGCCTTACAGAGAATGCAGCGCTGGAGATCCGGGTTCGATCCCGACTATGGGTGTTGTCTGTACGGCGTTTGTAAGTTCTCCCCGTGACCTATGTGGGTTTTCTCCGAGATCTTCGGTTTCCTCCCACACACCAAGTCGTACAGGTATGTAGGTTAATAGTAAGATTAAACGAGAACTTACCAGTTTGAAGTTTGATCTTTATTTTATGAGGAGTAACGTTGAGGGATTACGTGAAGACCCCGTCCAGTACGCATGTGTGTCAATCTTCAAAGCAGCGGTGTGAAATCACAGAAAACAGTTGTTGAACTGAACATAGTAAGATAAGAGAACCATAATACCTGTTGAACTTTATGATAGAGGGCTGGGAGCGGAGGGCACGTAATCCCTCAACGTTCCTCATAAAATAAAGAGCAAACTTCAAACTGGTAAGTTCTGGTTTAATCTTACTATTAACCTACATACCTGTACGACTTGGAGTGTGGGAGGAAACCGAAGATCTCAGTGACTCCTAATGCTCCCCTCTGTCGAGGGAGATGCATTATGCAGCCCTCAATAAGGTGCTGCCATGGGCGTCCCAGGACCCCCTGGTGACTAGACTCCATATACCGGAGCATGTCACATTGGAGCTTCTGATCCATCAACCGCTCTATGCGGGATATGCGATCACAGTTGCTCCCGCCGGTGTCCATTCCTATAACATATTCTCACAAAATAGCACACAACGACCTTTGAGTAAGGGATTTACCTGCATGCCCTTTTTAAACCTTCTGCCGCGGGGCAACGCTCCTCCCGAGCCTGGTCTCGTGGTCGTGGTTTGTTACAGCTGGGGTTCCTCTGTGGTCCTTGTAGAAACACTTCCATTGCGGGCACTTCCAGCTTTTCCTCGCGATAACAGGGTTTCTCCCCGAGCTCTCCAGTCGGGGCTTTCTTTCCCCTACCCCCTCCCCCCCATCCTCCTTTCTCCCCCCCTCCCCCTTCTCCAGCTGGGGCCCCCCCCCCCCCCCCCCCCCCCCCCCCCCTTCCCTCCTCCCCCCCCCCCTCCCCCCCTCCCCCCCTCCCCCCTCCCGATCTGGGTATCCCCACAGTAACTGCAGCCGGGGATATCCCCGCGGTCCCAATCAAAGGGATAGCCGTGATTTACAAAGTGGGGGGGGGGGGGGGGGGGTAGCCTACTTCTAGAGACCAGACCAATAGGAAGCAGCTGGTTTTACTGCCAGCGGCTCGGAAGGCGACTTACCGCTGGTCCCGCATTCCGCAGGTCTAACAGCCAGCGGCACAGTTCTCCACTGCTCCCGGCACCAATATGAAGCCGCTGGCTCCACCGCCAACGGCTCGAAGGCGAATCCACCGCCGTCCGCTCACCGCGGTCTCCCGAGCGGGTTCTCCACCAATATGAAGCCGCTGGTTCTGCTGCCAGCGACTCAAAGGTGAATTTGCCACCGCTCGCTACCCGCATTCCGCTGTTCCGAGCGCCTAGGTCCGTGGGCGGGATTCCCCGTGACCGGGGTTCCCGGGAAGTTGGAGACTGGGGTTTCCCCTCCGTCCAGACTTGGCCCCGGACTTTTAGCAGGACCACTAAGTAGAGGTTCCTGCAAGAAGATTTAAAACCTGAAAGTTTTTTTAAAAAACATACCTCAGGTCTGTTGCTGGCAGGAGAATCACGTTCACCCTGCCAGTCGTCACGCAATGTGATAGACGATAACACGCATGCGTACTGGACGGGGTCTTCACGTAGTCACTCACGTGACTCCGAAGTAAAATTAGCTTGGTTTGGTAAATGTAAAGATTGTCCCTAGTGGGTGTAGGATAGTGTTAATGTGCGGGGATCGCTAGTCGGCGCGGACCCGGTGGGACGAAGGACCCGTTTCCGCGCTGTATCTCTAAACTAAACTTAACTAAGTTCCCTGTTCTAGCTTTCTCCCCATATCCCTTGATTTTGTTAGCCCTAAGATCCATATCTAACTCTCTCTTGAATACATCCAGTGAATTGACCTCCACTGCCTTCTATGGCAGAGAATTCCACAGGTTCACAACTCTCTGGGTGAAAAAGTTTTCCCTCATCTCAGTCCTAAATAGCTTACCCCTTATTCTTAAACTGTGACTCCTGGTTCTGGCTTCCCTATATAGCTAATAAACTAATAGACCAAATCACTATGTATGGTCATCTCTGATTGTAGGCATGATATCATGGTAGTAGTATTAGAGAATGGTAGTCTAATCTATCAACTAAAAATCAGGAGCAGAAAATTCAAAAATGTTAAATAGTGAATTTAAGTTCAGTTAATTAAATGAAACTGGGTTTGGACATGCTGTTATTTGTGTAAAACCTCAGTTTAATGTTTCATGACATCTTAAAGAGTCATAGAGAATCATAGCGAGTCAAGGAGTCATATAGCTCGCAAACAGGTCCATCGGCCCACACCAACCAACAAGTCCCATCTATACTAGTCCCACCTCTCTGCGTTTGGCCTAAATCCCTCTAAACCTGTTCTATCCATGTACCTATCTAAATATTTCTTATAAGTTTCGATAGTACCCGTCTCAACTACCACCTCAGGCAGCTCGTTCCATACACCTGCCATGTTCTGTGTGGAAAAAGTTGCCCCTCAAGTTCCCATTCAATTTTTTCCCCTCTCACCTTAAAACCTATGTCCCTAGGAGATTCATGTTGTAGGTCTGCTTTGTAACCATCAGTTTATAGTCGGAGCTTAAATGTTATGCCTTATAAGTAAACCATTACTTCTGCAAGAGATGTATACAGTGCATTCAGAAAGTATTCCGACCCCCTCACTTTTTCCACATTTTGTTACGTTACAGCCTTATTTTAAAATGGATTCAATTAATTTTTTATTATCAATCTACACACAACACCCCTAACTATCACTGTAGCACTCATTTTGCCATGCACTTGGTTGCCGCTCCCCCTTTCCTCTGAAAGACGATCATCCCCAATAGTATCCAAAATAATCCAATCCCACGAAAGCCCAAGACAATGCGTGAAAACCAACGCAGCCCAACATATGACAATTCACAGTGTCCTGAATCTTCCTGTATCTAATTTAAAGATGTTGTCCAGAAAGTGGAAGATGACTAAAATGCCAAGCCATGAAAAATAACTGAAAGCTCAGGAACAAGAAGGTGGGAGGCAGGGTGAGAAGATTTATAACTAATGTACAATGTTTCATAAAACAACTTCTGGTGTAATTTACTTTAGAGACACAGTGTGGAAACGGGCCCCCTCGTCCCACCAAGTTCTCACTGACCAGTGGTCCCCTGCACAATAACTCTACCCTACACAGGGGACATTTTTTACATTTATACCATGCCAATTATCCTGGGAGGAAACCGAAGATCTCGGAGAAACCCCACGCAGATCATGGGGAGAACGTACAAAGTTCGAACAGACAAGCACCTGTAGTCAGGATCAAACCGTGGCCTCTGGCGCTGTAAGGCAGAATATCTCCTGCTGCTCCACCGAGCCTCCCCACCTTCATAATCATCTTATACAATAGAATGGGGGAAGAAAATGGTGAACCGAAGTTATGCACCAAGAAAAAAAATGACATTCAAAATTTGTCAATGGAAATGACATCCAAGAATGATGGGAATGCAAGAATTGACTGAGGTGCAGTTCACAGACTTGCAGTTGTAGCAAGTCCAAGGCTAACATATGGAATACCAAGCATACTTTTGAGGTGAGCTCAATCAGTTCAACATCCATCAATCACCAGGGTCTTGTCAGTTTACAACAAGCAAGTGCTTCAAATGCCAAAACATAGAATCATAGAGTGATACAGAATGGAAACAGGCCCTGCTTGTCAACGCTGACCAAAATGCCCTAATTACACAACCCACCTGCCTGCTTATATGGTCCATATCCCTCTAAACCTATCATATCCATGTACCTGTCTCAATGCTTCTTAAACTTTGCGATAGTACCTACCTCAACTACCTCCTCTAGCAGATTGCTCCATATATCTACCACCCTTTATTGCCCCTCAGGTCCCTATAACATCTCCCCCCCCCCCCCCCCCCCCCCCCCCCCCCCCCCCCCCCCCCCCCCCCCCCCCCCCCCCCCCCCCCCCCCCCCCCCCCCCCCCCCTTCTTTTTGCTTCTCGGTTCCCCATACACTGTGTAAAATAAAATAAGGTTGAATGTATCCTGGACAAGGATTGCAATATAGTTGTTTAGTAGTCGCTCAGCATATTTGTTCATCTTGTATTATGGTGGTGTTTTGTTTTATTGTATCGTAAATACTATTTTAATATTTGAATAAATATTTTTGATAAAAAAATTAATTTAAAAAAAAAACTGTGTAAAATAAATATAGATCATGCGAAGATGGCCATCAGATCTAAGGCTAAGACAAGCAACAGAAGTTATATGAAAAGGTAACAAAAGGATGACTCCACGGTGTGGATGTTCATTTAGATAAAGAGAAATTAAAATCTAATCCACAAACATTAACGAGCGTAAATACGACAGATTTTTGAAAGAAGCCATTGATTATGCATGGACGTCAATTGATATAACCCCCCAACGTTCAAGCTAAATTGGACATATATTTCACTGCCGAAACTGAACACAGTACTGAAGAAGGGTCTCGACCCGAAACACCCCCCATTCCTTCTCTCCAGAGATGCTGCCTGTCCCGCTGAGTTACTCCAGCATTGTGTGTCTATCTGCAGTACTCTAAATGCCACCTTGCCAACATCTTACATAACTGCAAAATGTCCTTCCAACTTCTATACCGTTGGAAAGGTATGAAAATATGGTTCTTGACAGCTCACTGGCAAAACAGGTTATGATATGTACATAGTTTCATCAGACCTGATTCAAGTCCAGTCTGTTTCAAGGCATGACCAAACATGACCAGCCCCAAAGATTCAAGTTGAGAGGAAACTGGATCATAAAAGCAAATGAATTGGTCTGCCTGTAGAAACAGAGCGGGGAACACCAATAATAATTGCATCTGAGGAGTAGAGGCCAGGAAGTCACATCGGGCCAAACAATAGTCGATGAACAGCATTCAATACCCATTTCACAAGGCATGTGGGCAGTTTTAGCAGAACCAAAGGTATTATAAAATTGAATTTCACCCTCATCTCCTTGTGGTTTTTTTAAGGCAGAGATAGATTTTTTTTAAGGCAGAGATAGATAGATACTTGATTAGCACAGGTTCGGGGGTTATGGGGAGAAGGCAAGTAAATAGGGTTAGAAGATACAAGATACAAGAAAAGATAGATTTAATTGATGTGCAGGCACATGAGTGAATGGCGGGTTTGAATAGACTTGATGGTGGGAAGGCCGCACGGCCTAATATTCTGCTCCCCGTATCACTTATGACCGTTGCGGGACGTCCTCAGTTGTATTGAGTGGAAAGTCCCATTGCATTAACAAATATTGTTCAGCAAAGTGCCCAACTCACAGCAGCGGCCCAACGCTCAAGGCGACTACCGCCCGCTCCGCGGTGAATGAAACAGGAAAGTCATAAGCCAGAATTTTACATGGTTTCCCCCTTACCCTGCCCCCCTCCCCCACATAGAAAAGTAAAAGTTTCCCCCAACACAACACTTTGGACTAACTAAAAATAATAAAAAAGACAGAAATAACAAACAGGCTGTAGGCAGAGCAGCGCCCCTAGTGTATAGTTAGAAGGGAGAGATAGATCAGCCATGAGTGAATGGCGGAATAGACTTGATGGGCCGCACGGCCTAATTCTGCTCCTATCACTTATGACCTTATGTTGTATTGAGTGGACCCATTCATTAACAAATACAAAGTGCCCAACTCACATCAAGACTACCCTGTTGAAACAAGTCATAAGCCAGAATTTTACATGCTGCCAGGGGTAAAATGAGTATATAATTGTTTTCATAAGCCAGATGACCTGTTGTTTGTCAAGGGCATTTAAAAGAAAAGAAGACTTTGGAGAGAACTTTAAGGAGATTTCTTAGACATCGCGTGGTTAAATTTAAGCAAAAGTGCGTTATTTGAAGAAGGGGTTTTGCACTGTGGTTTGAAGGGTATTTCCCAGTGACCTACTGGAGTAAAAAGCGTGAGACCAATATCTCAAAGTTTGAAAATGGAGGAGAGTAAAGGTTTTATCGGGGGGATAATGTCGTATTATGCACATCTTGTAAATTGAGCTTATACCATTTCACCAGTTGTTGATAAAAGCTACTAAATGGATATGGAGCAAAGAGAATGCAAGAAACAAAAACGCACGAGGCATTCTCCTTGTATGTTATAATATGGGTTGAAATTGGCTTGTGATACAACAGTTATAGAGTTGATACAGTAACAAATCATGCTCAACAAGAGGAAATTGTCACTTTTCGTCTCTTTGCTTCTTGCACTCAGAAAGACTGAGAGTATCGGGCAACACGATGGCGCCACAGTAGAGTTGCTGCCTCACAGCGTCAGGGACCCATGTCCGATCCTTACTACGCCTGCTCTCTATAATTCCCGGGATGGCGGGACTGTCATATGTTGATCGAATGGAGCGGCTGGGCTTGTATACCCTGGAATTTAGGATGAGAGGGGATCTTATTGAAACATATAAGATTATTAAGATACACAAAAATGCTGGAGAAACTCAGCGGGTGCAGCAGCATCTATGGAGCGAAGGAAATAGGCGATGTTTCGGGCCAAAACCCTTCTTCCCTAATTAAGATTATTAATTATTAAGGGATTGGACACGCTAGAGGCAGGAAACAAGTCCCCAATGTTGGGGGAGTCCAGAACCAGGGGTCACAGTTTAAGAATAAGGGGTAGGCCATTTAGAACAGTGATGAGGAAAAACTTGTTCATCCAGAGAGTTGTGAATCTGTGGAATTCTCTGCCTCAGAAGGCAGTGGAGGCCAAATCTCTGGATGCTTTCAAAAGAGAGTTAGATAGAGCGCTTAAAGATAGTGGAGCCAAGGGATATGGGGAGAAGGCAGGAACGGGATACTGATTGTGGATGATCAGACATGATCACAGCGAATGGCGGTGCTGGCTGGAAGGGCCGACTGGCCTACTCCTGTACCTATTGTCTATTGTCTGTGGAGTTTGTACATTCTCCCCGTGACCTGCGTGCGTTTTCCCCAGGGGCTCCGATTTCCTCCCACACTCCAAAGGTATACAACTATGTAGGTTAACTTGGCTTTGGTAAAAATTGTAGATTGTCCCTAGTGTGTAGGATAGTGTTAGCGTAGGTTGATCGCTGGTTGGCACGGACTCGGTGGGCCGAAAGGCCTGTTTCCATGCTGAATCTCTAAACTAAACTAAAAAAATTAGACTGAGCATAATTAGACATCAATTGGAAGCAGGAAGAAGTCAAGAAATCAAGAAACACCGTCAGTTTTTACATGGCAGATCATTGAAACCACTAACAGGTCTTAATCAATTCCTGGGGATATTAGGGCTAAAATCAACAATACCTACTATAGGGGCATCCGGAAGGTAAAGGTGGGCAATCGTTTTAGGACAGTGCAAGTGTACAATTATATCCAGGAATTCCAAGCAGAAGCTAGACACACAAAGCTGGAGTAACTCAAATTTCACTGTACCTTAATTGGCACATGTGACAATTAAATTGAATCTTGAATCTTGAAGAAGGGTCTCAACCCGAAACATCACCCATTCCCTCCCTCCAGAGATGCTGCCTGTCCCACTGAGTTACTCCAGCTAGATGCAGGAAGATTGTGCTAGATGCAGAAAGATTGTTCCCGATGTTGGGGAAGTCCAGGACAAGGGGTCACAGCTTAAGGATAAAGGGGAAATCCTTTAAAACCGAGATGAGAAGAACTTTTTTCACACAGAGAGTGGTGAATCTCTGGAACTCTCTGCCACAGAGGGTAGTTGAGGCCAGTTCATTGGCTATAGTTCCTTCCAACACAATTCCAAGCAGAATCCTGTTCTGCGGATGTTAGAAATGTGAAATAAAACTGCGAATGCTGGACTCACTCAGTGGGTCAGAGAGCAACTGCAAAAAGCTGTTTCTCTTTCCACAAACCTGCCAGATCCACTGAATGTATCTGGCACTTCCTGGTTTTAATTTTGCATCCCATTACAGGTGTCCAGGCTACCAGATGAGAATTTGATATTCTAAATGAAAATGTGATCACACATTATATCCAGTTGATTAAGACTTTACAGAGAATATGTATGAAATAGTAGCCAAAACAAAACAAAAAAGAGAATAAACTTCTCAGGGTAAATTTCCTCCTTAGACGTTCCTCCTATAGAGAATTCTGCTGAAAGAAATGGTCTCAAGAAACTCAATCAATCTCTCTCAGTATGCCCCAGTATCTCTCATTTTCAAGTTTTAGACCAGTCTTCCTCATCCTAGGAATCATCCCAGAGAATCTGTGCTGCACTGACTATAAGGTATGGGTACAGTTATGGATACAGTTGTCTTTACCTGTCTGGCTACAATTCTGAAACCAATGTTCTCGTCAAAGATGAATCTATATATCAAGGAGTCTAAGTGCAGACATGGCAAAACGTTATAACATGAACTATCGTCTTTGGTAGGAAACGGGCGAATGCACACCCCATTGCCATCATTTCATTCCAACCTAATGATTATTGTAATTTGTAAATCTTTTATTCCCTCTCTCTCTCTCTCTCTCTCTCCTTTTCTCCGCCTCTCGCTCTCTCTCTCTCTCCCCCTCTCTCTCTCCTCCCCCTCTGTCTCTGTCTCTCTCTCTCTATCTGTCTCTCTCTCTGTCTCTGTCTCTGTCTCTCTATCTGTCTCTCTCTGTCTCTGTCTCTCTCTCTCTCTCTCTCTCTCTCTCTGTCTCTGTCTAATCTATGTCTCGCTGTCTGTTTCTGTGTCTCTGTCTCTGTCTCTGTCTCTCTGTCTCTGTCTCTGTCTCTGTCTGTCTCTGTCTCTGTCTCTCTCTCTGTCTGTCTCTCTGTCTGTCTCTGTCTCTGTCTCTCTCTCTCTCTCTCTCTCTCTCTCTCTCTCTCTCTCTGTCTCTGTCTCTGTCTCTCTGTCTCTGTCTCTGTCTCTGTCTCTGTCTCTCTCTCTCTCTCTGTCTCTCTGTCTCTCTCTCTCTCTCTGTCTCTCTCTCTCTCTCTCTCTCTCTCTCTCTCTCTCTGTCTCTCTCTCTCTTTCTCTCTCTGTCTCTCTGTCTCTGTCTCTGTCTCTCTCTCTCTCTCTGTCTCTGTCTCTGTCTCTGTCTCTGTCTCTGTCTCTGTCTCTGTCTCTCTGTCTCTGTCCCTCTCTCTCTCTCTCTCTCTCTCTCTCTCTCTCTCTCTCTCTCTGTCTCTCTCTCTGTCTCTGTCTCTCTCTCTCTCTCTGTCTCTCTCTCTCTCTCTCTCTCTCTCTCTCTCTCTCTCTCTCTCTCTCTCTCTCTCTCTCTCTCTCTCTCTCTTTCTCTCTCTCTGTCTCTCTCTCTGTCTCTCTCTGTCTCTGTCTCTCTCTCTCCATCTCTCTCTCTCTCTCTCTGTCTCTGTCTCTCTCTTTCTCTTATTCATCAAGATTCTAACAAGGGGTGGGGTGGAGGGTTTTGGGGGTAGCCGCTGGGGCCGGTGAGGCTGGGGGGGGGGGGGGGGGGGGGGGGGGGGGGGGTGGGGGGGGGGGCATAAAGACACTGCACACAAGGACTTTTGGAAAGTATCGTAGACACAGCTATGTCTTCAAAACCTGCCGCTTTCAAAAGGATTGTCTCGAGTAGCAAGACTACCTCCAGGTGAAATCCTTCCGTAAGTACCTCTCCGATCTGAAACACTGTTGACTTGGCACGCAGCCTAACAATCCATCATTTGGTTGGCGGTGGGGACAAGGAAAGAAGACAGAATCAATTAAACGTGGAGATATATTAAAGAAATAAAGGTCCTGACTGACACACCTTATTGAAATGCAGGGGCAGCGTGTTTAGCTGTGGGGTGCCCAGTAGACATGGTCACCTTCCTTCAGGCCTACACCCAGACCTGGGGCAGCAGAGGAGTTTGATTGATTATAATATTTTATATGCATTCATCAGCTGCAGCTGTACTCCAGCAAGACACGGCAAGTACTGTATGTTTCCCAAAGCAGGTTTTTCTTCTCATACCTACAGTCCGCTGCATGCCTTGTGGGCTTTGAATCTTTTTGAATGTGAAATATTATACATCCATTATGATAATACCCTTTTACAAACTGTAAAACAGTGTTCCCGTTGTTTGGGCAGTGCTTGTTTTCTTTATATGGAGCTACATTTTCTTCTGCAAGAATGTAACCTCGATGATTTAAGGGCGGCACGGTGGCGCAGCGGTAGAGTTGCTGCCTAACAACGCCGAAGATCCGGGTTCGATCCTGACCACGGGCGCTGTCTGTACGGAGTTTGCACGTTCTTCCCGTGACCTGCGTGGGCTTTCTCCGGGCACTTCGGTCTTCTCCCACACTCCAAAGATGTGCAGGTTTGAGGGCTAATTGGCTTGGTAAAATTGTGACAATTGTTGTAATGTATTCATACATATTCATGTATATGTTAATGAGTTGGTGTTGTATATAAGCAGGTAATGTTGGGTAATAAATCTCTCTCTCATGATCCAGGCAACCTGCGTGTAAGTTGTTGTCCATTCTGCCGTCCGAACTATAACAAAATTGGCGACGAGGATGGGATAGAGTTTGTGCACTCATCCTTTAAACACAGTGCAGGACTGTTTTGCAACACGCAATATTGTTTAACATTTTAAACAGTAAATACGGAGTTGTGTCACAGTTGTTTGCGAGTTGGACACAATAGGCCACGGATCCTTCTATGCAGGGGAATGTAGTTTAAAACAGCAGCTGGACAAATCGTCGAGATTTTGTCAGGCTATCTCTATGTTGCGTCTACGTGGCAAGATGCCGTCCTTGCGATTGTATAAGTTTTTTTTGGCGAGTTCCTCAAGCTGATTAGAAGAGAACGACACGATGGCAGCATTCACGGGCTACATTGGGACCTTGGCACTTTCGACAAGATTAGAGAGCCATTCAGCTCCTATATGGAGAGATCAAACACGTGTTTCACGGCAAACAACATAATGGAGATTAGTGTGGTGAAGGAGAGATAGTGACTGAAACAAATAAGGCCGTTTGCAAACGCATGAAAGCGATTCTGCTCACGGAGATCGGTCATGAAGTGTACATAGAAACATAGAAACATAGAAAATAGGTGCAGGAGTAGGCCATTCAGCCCTTCGAGCCTGCACCGCCATTCAATATGATCATGGCTGATCATCCAACTCAGTATCATGTACCTGCCTTCTCTCCATACCCCCTGATCCCTTTAGCCACAGGTGCCACATCTAACTTCCTCTTAAATATAGCCAATGGACTGGCCTCAACTACCTTCTGTGGCAGAGAATTCCAGAGATTCACCACTCTGTGTGTGAAAAATGTTTTCCTCATCTCGGTCCTAAAAGATTTCCCCCTTAAACTGTGACCCCTTGTTCTGGACTTCCCCAACATCGGGAACAATCTTCCTGCATCTGACCTGTCCAAACCCTTAAGAATTTTGTAAGTTCCCCCCTCAATCTTCTAAATTCTAGTGAGTACAAGCCGAGTCTATCCAGTCTTTCTTCATATGAAAGTCCTGACGAGTTCCGCCATCCCAGGAATCATGTCTGGCCAACCTAAGAAGGAATACCCAGCACACCAGAGAGGAGTTAACAACTGTAACGCAATAAATCCAGTTGTGGTTCGCACCAATCCCTGTACAATTGCAGTAGAACCTCCAAGGCCAGCTCAACTCAAATCCTATGCACTAAAGCAACAAGTAGAGGAAGAACTTGACAGGTTAGAGCTGAATGGAGTACTCGTGAAGACAGACCAGAGTAACTGGGCAACGGCAATTGTGGCCGCACCCAAGGCTGACAAAACTGTTCGACTATGCGGTGACTACAAAGTCACAATCAACCAAGCTGTGGATGACGAACAATAACCGTTTACCAACCTCGCAAGATCTGTACGCAGAACTTAGCGGAGCAAGAGTCTTCACTAAACTGGATTTGTCTCATGCTCACGCCCAACTCAATGTCGAAAAGGAAATTCAGCAGTACTTGACTATCAACGCACATAAGGGCTTGTATTCATACATTCATACACAAAGCTGCCCTATGATGTGAAATCCTTCCCGAAAATGTTCCCGTCTGTCACGGACCAAATATTACAAGGCATTCCGCACTGTGTGTGAAACCAGGATGACCTACTGATATTCACAGAGGGCAGGGTAGAACATCTGGAAATCCTTGAGCAAGTTCTCATGCGACTGAACTGCCACAATGTCAAACTGCGTCAAAGTAAATGTGCATTTGCGCAGTCAGTGGTGGTCTACCTTGGACTCAAAGTAGACGCCAATGGACTTCGCCCTGTGAAGGCGAAAGTTGAAGCAATAGTGAATGCTGCAAAATCCAACAATGTGTCAGAGCTACGATCATTCCTTGGGATGGTGCAGTTCTCTGCACGATTCCTTCCTGATTTAGCAACTGTGCTAAATCCACGACATCATCTGCTACAAAAAGATGTGAAATGGACATGGGGAAAGGAACAGCAACGTGCATATGACATCTGCAAGGAAAACTTGACAAGTGACCAACTCCTTGTTCACTATGACACACACACGCAAGATGAAACTTGCTTGTGATGCTTCAAGTTATGGTGTAGGTGCAGTGATCGCACACGTAATGAATGACAGACAGGAAAAGCCTATTGCTTTTGCATCCCGCACCCTATCACAGAGTGAACGCAACTATGCACAGATAGAAAAGGAAGCACTCAGCATCGTGTTCGGAATCAAGAAATTCCATCAGTTTCTTCTCGGCAGACCATTCACCCTAGTGACTGATCACAAGCCACTAGTAGTGATACTTGGTCCCAAGTCAGCTATACCTTCCATGGCGGCATCAGGGATGCAGCGGTGGGCAATTCTGCTGTCCCAGTATGACTACAAGGTTGAGTACAGAAGCTCCAAGTGCAATGCAGTTGCAGATGCGTTGTCCCGGTTGCTCCATAAGTACTCTGACGTGGGAAGTGAGAGCTCAATCTACACACTGCAAGTTGTAGATGAAGACTTTCCAGTGACTGCAACTGAAATTGCAGCAGAAACAGAGAAAGACAATGTGCTGAAGTGGGTCTTTGAACAGACATTGAACTGTTGGACTGAAATCGATATCGCCAAGAATGATCATGTGAGCAGGGATGCATTAAGTGGGGTTACAGAGTGGTTGTACCAGAGTCTTTGAGAAACAAAATTATGAATGAACTTCATGCCGAACATCCTGGCATTGTAAGCATGAAGTCAATTGCCAGAAGTTTTGTGTATTGGCCTGGTATTGACAGTGACATCGAGTCACTGGTGATCAAATGGAGCGTCTGCCAAAATTGCTGGAGTAAACCACCAAAAACACCACTGCAACACTGGTCATGGCCAAGTAGACCTTTTCAGAGAGTTCATGTAGATTTTTGTGAAAAGGGTAATGATCACTTTCTGGTATTAGTAGATAGTCATTCCAAATGGATTGAGGTTAAACATATGGGGTCAAGCTCTACTACTGAGTGTACCATAGATAAGTTGAGCAATTTTTGCATGCCATGGTTTACCAGAAGAACTTGTTTCTGATAACGGGCCTCAGTTTCGTTCAGAACAGTTCAAAGAGTTCATGCAGCAGAATGGTGTAAAACACACACTTGTTCCCCCATACCATCCAGCCTCCAAACGGGGCGGAGGAAAGGTCTGTTGGAGTTGTCAAAGATGCTCCCAAGAAACAGGTTTTGCAAGGTAGTTCAAAGCTCAGCATGAAACATCATTTGGCTGGTGTCTTGCTAAAGTACAGAACCACACAACAACACAACAACAGGTTACTCATCTGCAGAACTGTTGATGAAGAGAAGGCTAAGAATACGCCTAAGTCTAGTTCAACCCAATTTGGCCTTGAAAGTTGAGCAAAAACAGCTCCGTCAAAAATGCCATTATGACTGCCACAAAAAGGAGAGGTACTTCAAACCAGATGAGTAGGTTCATGTTCTCAGTCCTCCCAACAAGTTCAGTCGAGACAAATGGGATGTTGGGAAAATAGTGGAAGTGTGTGGAACAAAAAGATACTTAGTTGAAGCTGGAGATAGGATCAAAAGCGTTCATGTTGATCAAATGATTCCAGCCAAAGATGAACCAAAATCTGAGCATGAAATCATAATCTGAGCATGAAATCATAATCTGAGCATGAAATCATAATCTGAGCATGAAACCCTAAGTATTTATCTGAAAGCGAGTTGGAAGAGACCACTGTGATTGAAACACAAGGTTCAGTTAGTACAGACAAAGGAACTGATTCCTCTGGTCAAAGTCAGGGTACTAAAACAGAGCCAAACAAGGTCAACACCTAAACCTGTTACACCTGTTAATGTTACACGATCAGGCAGGATCCGTAAACTAGTAGTCAGGTTAGGTTTGTAAGTTAAGTAACTCACTGTATAAGTAAAACAAAAATGTGTTGATATGTAAATTAAATATATTATGTTTATCATTTAAGATTCCATAAATACTGTTTTAAATCAAGTCACAACAACAAAATTGTAACCGTGTACTTAGATTTAATACTTAAAAAAAGGAGAGCAGTGTAATGTATTCATACATATTCATGTATATGTTAATGAGTTGGTGTTGTGTATAAGCAGGGAATGTTGGGTAATAAATCTCTCTCTCGTGATCCAGGCAACCTGTGTGCAAGTTGTTATTCATTCTGCCATCCGGAATATAACAATTGTCTCTAGTGTGTGTAGGGTAGTGTTAATATGCAGGGGTCGCTGATCAAGTAGAGATACATTGGGCATGGTACAAACTCTTTCTATTTGAATGAACTTGTGCACAGCTGAGGGATGAGGATATGGCTGAAAGAAGACAGGACATGACAGAAATGCTCAGCAGATAAGGCAGAATCTACAGAGAATAAAACAGTGTTGATGACCTATAATCAAATGTCGCTGACGTATAATCAAATCGCTTTGCCATGACTATGACTGTCAAGGATGACTAGTTCCTGCTGTGATAAACTTTAACAGCCTAATTTGGCTGTTCATCTTGTTTTTACAAATGGTAAGAAGCTTGAGGAACCTTAACGGGTACTAACATAAATAGGGAGGAAGGAACTGCAGATAGACACAAAATGCTGGAGTAACTCAGCGGGTCAGGCAGCATCTCTGGAGAGAAGGAATGGGTGACGTTTCAGGTCGAGACCCTTCTTCAGACTAAGCGCCAGGGGAGAGGGAGACACAGAGATAATGAAGGACAAGGTGTGAAAACGAGGCATCAAAGGGGATGGTGATCAAGGAAAATGTAGAATAGAACAATGTTAGCTCTGTGCCTCCCTCTCCCCTGACTCTCAGTCTGAAGAAGGGTCTCAACCCAAAATGTCACCCATTGCTTCTATCCAGAGATGCTGCCTACCCCGTTGCTTGCAGTATAATGTGGATAAATGTGAGGTTATCCATTTTGGTGGCAAAAACGGGAAAGTAGACTATTATCTAAATGGTGGCCGATTGGGAAAGGGGGAGATGCAGCGGGACCTGGGTGTCATCGTACACCAGTCATTGAAGGTAGGCATGCAGGTGCAGCAGGCAGTAAAGAAAGCGAATGGTATGTTGGCTTTCATAGCAAAAGGATTTGAGTATAGGAGCAGGGAGGTTCTACTGCAGTTGTACAGGGTCTTGGTGAGACCACACCTGGAGTATTGCGTACAGTTTTGGTCTCCAAATCTGAGGAAGGACATTATTGCCATAGAGGGAGTGCAGAGAAGGTTCACCGGACTGACTCCTGGGATGTCAGGACTGTCTTATGAAGAAAAACTGGATAGACTTGGTTTATACTCTCTAGAATTTAGGAGATTGAGAGGGGATCTTATAGAAACTTGCAAAATTCTTAAGGGGTTGGACAGGCTAGATGCAGGAAGATTGTTCCCAATGTTGGGGAAGTCCAGGACAAGGGGTCACAGCTTAAGGATAAGGGGGAAATCCTTTAAAACCGAGATGAGAAGAACTTTTTTCACACAGAGAGTGGTGAATCTCTGGAACTCTCTGCCACAGATGGTAGTTGAGGCCAGTTCATTGGCTATATTTAAGAGGGAGTTAGATGTGGCCCTTGTGGCTAAGGAGATCAGAGGGTATGGAGAGAAGGCAGGTACGGGATACTGAGTTGGATGATCAGCCATGATCATATTGAATGGTGGTGCAGGCCCGAAGGGCCGAATGGCCTACTCCTGCACCTAATTTCTATGTTTCTATGTTTAGTCTGGCATTTTGTGGCCATCTTTGCAAACCAGTATCTGCTCTTCCTTCCTACACAAATAACTGCAGATGCTGGTTTACACCAAAGATAGACACAAAGTGCTGAAGTACCTCAGGGGATCAGGCAGCATCTCTGGAGAGTAGGAATAGGTGACATTTTGGGTCAGCACCCTTCTTTAGGCATCCTAGCATGTCACCTATTCCTTTTCTCCAGAGATGTTGCCTGACCTGCTGAGTTACTCCAGCATTTTGTGTCTGTCTCTTGTATAAATAGGGTTGCCCCACTCCTGTTGTGTTGAGAATTCGAAATTTCACAGTTAAATAAAAATTCTCCCAATATTTAAACATGCTAGGTCGTCTAAAGAAGGCTCCTGACCAACAGGGTCACCTATCCATGTTCTCCCGAGGTGGTGCCCGACCTGTGGAGTTACTCCAGCATTTAGTGTCTTCATTTTAGTTTAGTTTAGTTTAGAGATACAGTGTGGAAACAGGTCCTTCGGACCACCGAGTCCGCACCGACCAGCGGTCCCCGCACATTAACAATACCCTACGCACACTGGGGACAATTTTACATTTGCACCAAGCCAATTAACCTACAAACCTGTACATCTTTTGAACGTGGTAGGAAACCGGTTTCCCTTCTGCTCACTAGCTGCCATTTCCTGAAGACTGGATTTTCAATCCAATTTTTTTTAAAGTCCCAATTGATTAAGTATCATTCAACCGACAACCTCAAACAAAAGTGACCTTTCTTGTTTTGCAGATGCAAAATAATCTTCCTGCAGCCATTTAGTATCTTGGTAAACATCTATTTGTGGAACGGGGTCCTGCTGTGCACTCTGAGAGCCATGGGTCACCACTTAAAGCCAATTACCTACATGAGCCCAAGTCCTTTGTTCATCCTGCATCACCCATGAACCATTTGATAGCTATTAGCATCAATTATTTCTGACCTGGTGGAATCCTGATAAGGATTGTTCTTCATGCTGATCCACTGATGAATGATTGCCCACTGCTCCCGGATATGCTCCAATGCTCTGAGTGCCTATCATCGAAGAAGGGTCTCGACCCGAAACGTCATCCATTCCTTCTCTCCTGAGATGCTGCCTGTCCCGCTGAGTTACTCCAGCTTTTTGTGTCTATCTTTGGTTTAAACCAGCATTTGCAGTTCCTTCCGACACATGATAATTAAGGCTTAGAGATACTGAGTCCCACTGAGTCCACGCCGACCTGTGGTCCCAGCACATTAGCACCACCCTACACACACTAGGGACATTTTTTTACATTTCAACCAAGCCAATTAACCTATTAACCTGAGGTACACAAAAATGCTGGAGAAACTCAGTGGGTGCAGCAGCATCTATGGAGCGAAGGAAATAGGCGACGTTTCGGGCCGAAACCCTTCTTCAGACCCGTGGAGTTACTCCAGCACTTAGTCTGAAGAAGGGTTTTGGTCCGAAACGTTGCCTATTTCCTTCGCTCCATAGATGCTGCTTCACCCGCTGAGTTTCTCCAGCATTCTTGTGTACCTTTGCATCTGCAGTTCCTTCTTAAACAATAACCTATTAACCTGTACGCCTTTGGTGATGTGGGAGGAAACCAAAGTTGTCAGAAATCACCCAAGCAGGTCACAGGGAGAACGTACAAACTCCGTGCAGACAAGCACCCATAGTCGGGATCAAATCCGGGTCTCTGGCACTGAGAGGCAGTAGTTTTACCGCTGTGCCACCGTGCCATTCATCGCTTCTCATGCTGTCACCAGATGAACAATGTAATCAAAGCAAAAAAACGTCACAGCAAATGCTCTCCAGAAGATCTTTGGACAGCTATCCAACACCAAGGCACCAAATTAATTAATTATACTGACTGTATGCCTCCTTGTCAACATCCCCTTAGCTTACAATTAACCATTCTACAGTCCTTATCATCAAGTGCTTTTATCTGTCATTTTCACACCTTACCTCTCCATATCTGTAGACACCCTATCCCATGACTCCCAGTCTGAAGAAGGGTCTCACGTCACCCATTTCTTCCCTCCAGGTATGAACTTTGTCTATGAACCAGCCTATTTCCTTCGCTCCATAGATGCTGCTGCACCCGCTGAGTTTCTACAGCAATTCTGTGTACCTTCGATTTTCCAGCATCTGCAGTTCCTTCTTGAACAACATGAACCTTGTCCTGCTGAGTTGCTCAAACATTTTGTGTCTATCTGCAAAGGTACCAAAGCAAAGTTGACCGGCTGATTGATTTCATTGGCGCAATCCCCTTTAAAATGTTATCATGGAGTCGTGGAGATGGTCAAGAAACGTGTGTGGAAGTGAGGAAACTGTTTGAATGCAGTGAGTGTTATTGAGTCTGAAGAATGGTCTCGACCTGAAATGTCACCCATTCCTTCTATCCACAGATGCTGCCTGACCCGTTGAATTACTCCAGTATTTTGTGTCTACCCTCAGTGTAAACCAGCATCTGCAGTGCATTCCTACACTCAAAATGTTATTTTCTTGATGCTTTCCCGCCCTGATTCTGACTTAGCCGACTCAGAGTATCAATTACGGGAGAGTCAAGAATGTTCTAAGTCACAAGTTCACACATTCACATGTTATCGAAGCAGAATTAGGCCATTGGACCCATCAAGTCAATCTACTCTGCCATTAATTCATGGCTGATCTCTGCCTCTTAATCCCATAACCCTTGGCATCCGTTCTAATCAATAACCTGTCCGTCTCTGCCTTAAAAATATCCACTGACTTGGCCTCCACAGGCCTCTGTGGCAAAGAGTTCTACAGATTAACTACCCTCTGACTAAAGAAGTTCCTCCTCACCTATTTTCTAAAAGAGCACCCTTTAATTCTGTGGCTGTGACCTCTGGTCCTAGACTCTCCCACCAGTGGAAACATCCTTTCCACATCCACTCTATCTATGCCTTTCATTTCAAGTCAATTGGCTTAGGAGGGTTCAGCACTGAGCAAGCATCTTTGAATGCGTGACGTTTCGAGAAGGAGACCCCTCTCGACCCGAAACGTCACCTATTCCTTCTCTACAGAGATGCTGCCAGTCCCGCTGAGTTACTCCAGCTTTTTGTGTCTATAGAAACATAGAAATTAGGTGCAGGAGTAGGCCATTCGGCCCTTCGAGCCTGCACCGCCATTCAATATGATCATGTCTGATCATCCAACTCAGTATCCCGTACCTGCCTTCTCTCCATACCCTCTGATCCCCTTAGTCACAAGGGCCACATCTAACTCCCTCTTAAATATAGCCAATGAACTGGCCTCGACTACCCTCTGCGGCAGAGAGTTCCAGAGATTCACCACTCTCTGTGTGAAAAAAGTTCTTCTCATCTCGGTTTTAAAGGATTCCCCCCTTATCCTTAAGCTGTGACCCCTTGTCCTGGACTTCCCCAACATCGGGAACAATCTTCCTGCATCTAGCCTGTCCAACCCCTTAAGAATTTTGTAAGTTTCTATAAGATCCCCTCTCAATCTCCTAAATTCTAGAGAGTATAAACCAAGTCTATCCAGTCTTTCTTCATAAGACAGTCCTGACATCCCAGGAATCAGTCTGGTGAACGTTCTCTGCACTCCCTCTATGGCAATAATGTCCTTCCTCAGATTTGGAGACCATTCGATTTAAACCTGCATCCGCAGTTCCTTCCTTACACACAGGCATCTTTGAATATTCTTTCAACTGCGATTCCATTATCTTCCCATTTTATCTCCGTGGCCTAGGTTTGTGCTTTGCCTTCAAGCAGGATTCTGCCAGTGTTAAATGTTAACTGCTCACTTTGGACATTTTGCTTTCGAGCCAGCAACTGGCAGGTTTGAGTTTGCAAATGTATCCATGTGTGGCTTGTTTATCTGACACCGATAACTACACTGTTGGTTGGAGCCAGGCAGTACCTTGTTTATACAATTGGATTTCTCCCAGCTCGGAGAGAGCTCCATTTCCAACCTTTTGATATAAAAACATGTTGAGTGCATGGCTGTAAAGAGCACCTGCACTCTCAAAACAAGCTCGGGTAATGTTTTAAAAGTGCCAAGCACATCTGCTGTACCGAGCTCACTTCAAATGTGATTTGACACTGCAATGAAGTCATAATCCACCCCGTGTCAAAGACAAATGTTATGAGGTTGCTTCCTCTATGGGGCTTTGCTCTTCCTTTGGGAGTCAAGCAGGGCTTGAGTTGGCAGTCATATCAGCTTGGAATCTGCGATGAGAATAATGATGAGCCTTTTAGCGCTCAGGGTTACAAATGGAAGGAAATCAAAGTCGCGAGTATGTAATTGTTCAGTGGGGTTTATTGTCACGTGCACCGGGGTACAGCGAAACGGTTTTGTTGTGTGTTATACAGCCGGCGGAAAGACAATACGTGATTTTCAATCGAGCTATTTACAGTGTATAGATACAGGATGAGGGGATGATGTTTAGTGCCAGCTAAAGTCCGAACAAGGATAGTCCGAGCGTCACCAATGAGGTGGATAGTAGTTCAACACTGCTCTCCGGTTGTGGTGGGATGATTCAGTTGCCTGACAACAGCTGGGAAGAAACTGTCCCTGAATCTGGAGGTGTGCGTTTTCACACTTCTAGACCTTTTGCCTGATGAGACGGGGGAGAAGAGGGATTGGCCATGGTGCGACGTCCTTGATTATGCCGCTGGCCTTGAGTGATTCTCTGCTCTACCAGGGGGTGCTATATGGTCCATAAATATTGTCAATAAATGTGGGGGGGGGGGCTGATGGAAAAACGTTTTAATGCAGTAAATGCTGTGCAGTTGAAAATGCATTATCCCTGGTGGTGGTGGGGAACTAGGCAACCAATGATTTCTAAGGAACCCCACTCACCTAGTATTTGGGTTTTTCCATCCTGCAAATAAGGTAGTGACTGTCTACCCTATCTATGTCCCTCATAATTTTATATACTTTTATCAAGTCTCCCCAAAACCTTACATGTCCAGAGAAGATAGTCCAAGTCTGTCCAACTTCTCCTTGTAACGGACACTTTCTAATCCAGGCATCATTCTGGTAGACCTCCTCTGCTCCATTTCCAAAGCTTCCACTACCTACCTGTAATGGGGCAAACAGAACTGGCCACAATGCTCTAAATTTGTGCTAACCAAAGTCCTATAAGACTGCATTATGACTTCTTGAGCCTCATACTCAATGCCCTCATCAATAAAGGCAAGCATACCACATGCCTTTTTTGTAACCACTCCATCTATTTGTGTTAATTTACTTTCAGGGACTTATGTATTTAGATCCCAAGATCCCTATGACTTAGAAAGAGACCATTTTGGCTTATTGAGTCAATGCTAACTCACACACAGATTCCCTATTCCCCCAAATATTTTTTTTCTGCAAGTTATATTCTCACATCTCCAATGGCAGTTTACTCTACCCAAAGCAGTCTATCAACATGCATGTTTTCAATCAATCAATCAATCAACCTTTATTGTCATCTTGCAAGCAACAGTTGTACAGTGCAAAATGAAAAGACGTTTCCCAGGGAATAGCGGAGCATCGCACATGAAATTTAAAACATTTCACACATAATAACACTATTATGACGACAGATTAGGGCGACAGATAGCACAATGGGCTAAGAGTTCGGCTGGCGACCGGAAGGTAGCCGGTTCAAATCCCGCTTGGAGTGCATACTGTCGTTGTGTCCTTGGGCAAGACACTTCATCCACCTTTGCCTGTAATGGAATGTATGGCGGCAGGCGCGGGCACACCGCGACGCCCTGTGTCTCCCTTTCAAGGGAGATGCTAAAAATGCATTTCGTTGTCTCTGTACTGTACACTGACAATGACAATAAATTGAATCATTTCATTCATTTCATTTTTTAAAAACAATCCGGTCCCTGATGGAACAGTATAAATAGTTAAAAGCAGGTAAAACACAATGTTAAAATACAATAAACCAATCATAAAAATGTCCGGGGCAGCTGATTTGAGTGGCCAGTGCCAGTTATTAAAGTGTCCGTGCCAGCCGCAGAATCAAGTGACTGTGAGTACAGAGTGACTGTTTAGCAGCCTCACAGCCTGTGGTAGGAAGCTGTTTTGAGTCTGCAGAAGGGTCTCGACCCAAATCGTCACCCGTTCCTTCTCTCCAGAGATGTTGCCTGTCCCGCTGAGTTACGCCAGCGTTTTGTGTCTCCCTTGCATGGTTTAGGGATGTAGCAGGAAATCAGAGCACCCAGTGAACCCAGAGCACCCATGCAGACTCTCTTCCTGTCGGGTCGCAGCCAGAGAGTCAGAGTGGGCCATCACACATCCACGGCCCTCAGCCTCAGTACCGGCTCTCCACAGGGCTGCGTACTGAGCCCCCTGCTCTACACCATCTACGCACATGACTGCACCCCCGCCCACCACAGCAACACCATTGTCAAATTTGCGGATGACACTACAGTGGTGGGACTCATCTCCGGGGGGGACGAGTACGCCTACCGGGATGAGGTGGAGCAGCTGACAGTGTGGTGCGAAGAAAATAACCTGCTCCTCAACACCTTAAAGACAAAGGAAGTAATAATAGACTTCAGGAAGAACAAAACGGACATGGTACCATTGACTATCAGAGGGGACTGTGTAGAGAGGGTGGCGGATTTCCGCTTCCTGGGAATCCACATTGAGGAGGACCTGACGTGGAGCGTGAACACCACTGCGCTGCTGAAAAAGGTCCAGCAGAGACTGCACTTCCTGAGGGTGCTCAGGAAGAACAACATCACTCAGAGACTGCTGCTGTCCTTTTATCGGTGCTCCATTGAGAGCATACTAACATACTGTGTATGCGTGTGGTACACCAGCTGCACAGCGGCTCAGAGGAAAGCGCTCCAGAGGGCCATTGACAACGCCCAGAGGATTGTCGGCTGCCCTCTCCTTACCTTGGAGGACTTACACAGTTCCCGCTGCACCAAAAAAACCCAGAATATCATAAAGGACATTTCCCACCCCGGACACTCCCTGTTTGAACTGTTGCCGTCAGGCAGACGGTACAGATCTACAAGGACAAGGACAAACAGACTCAAAAACAATTTTTACCCCACTGCTATAAAGGCACTAAATGTAGCCGCCAAGGAACGCAGGGGCGATACAGACTAAGGGACTGTGGTAACTGTGAAATCGACAGAAGGATGGAGGGTTGGGTGTGCATGCGTGCTGTGTTCGTAATATTTATTTAGTTGTTTATCTTTATTATTTTACCGTGTATGTATCGTTAGCTTTTAGAAATGTTTGAATGCTGCACTGACTGGCTGACATTTTAAATTTCGTTGTACATGGTCCATGTTACAATGACAATAAAGAAACTATTCTATTCAGTACGGGGTGAATGCGCAAGCTGCACAAATAGCAGTGAAACGTAGGATTGTACATGTGTCGCTGGCGCTGTGAGGCCCCAAAGCAGTGAGATGATTGCTCCGTATCACAAGCTCACTGGATGGTTATGGCCACTGCTCTTCCCCAGCTTATGCTACCCCAGCTCTTCACAACATCTCACTCATTGGTCACTTCATCACAGACGGTGTTAAAGAAAACTTTAAAACACAACACAAATATTGGACAAGACAATCTAGACTTTAATCAAGAGTGCCAAATACAGTGCCCACTGGGAGCATTCTAGAAGATTGCTCAACGATCAAAGATTCATCTACTTATATGCAGAATTGTCCTTGGATGTGTTGTTTACTGTAGCAGGCACTTTTCCTTCCTCCAAATGGTCTTTCAACATTTATAAACCATGCACCTCCGATAAACGCAGCAGAGTAAATCGCAGAGTAAAACTGCCAGTCCCGTTGAGTTGCACCAGCTTTTTGTGTCTATCTTCGGTTTAAAACTGCCTGTCCATGCCAGCCCAAGTCCATGCCATTACAGATAAGCAAATGTCACATTACCCTTTCCACCTTATTTTTTTTCTTTTTCGATTGCCACTTGTCCTTTGACAGCAGAGAACAGAACCTGCCTAAAGTGGACTGCAGTAAGTGCCAGGTGCACATGCTCAGTTTCACTCTTCTTTGAAGCCCAGAATTATTATAACACATGACGATGATTTTAAACAGTTTTAGGCACTCTACCTATCCCTCTCCCTTGCTGTCTTCTTAAAGCTTTGAAATTTATTTTTGACAATGGTGCAGCAGTAGAGTTGTGGCCTTAAGGGGCTGTCCCACTGTATGAGGTAATTCAAGAGTTCTCCCTAGTTTGCCCTGATTCGAACTCGGAGAATTACCGTAATAGCCACTCGTAGGTACTCGGGGCTCTCGTGGACATTTTTCAACATGTTGAAAAATCTTCACGTGTCTTCACGAGCTTACCGCGTTTCCCGAGTACTTGCCGTTAGCGTTACGAGCCGCTAAGAGATGTCCCGTGCTCCGACGTACCCGCAACGTACATTCTACGTACTTACCACGAGTTTGATTTTTTTTAAAACTCGGGAGAGCTCTTGAATGACCTCGTACAGTGGAGCAGGTCCATTGCAGTGCCAGAGAATTTTATTTGATCCTGACTAAGGGGTGCTGTCAGTACGGAGTTTGCATGTTCTCAAGATACAAGATACAAGATACATTTAATTGTCATTTGGACCCCTTGAGGTCCAAACGAAATGCCGTATCTGCAGCCATACATTACAAACAAATAGACCCAAGACACAACATAATTTACATAAACATCCATCACATCGCTGTGATGGAAGGCCAAAAAAACATATCTCTCCCCCCCCCCCCCCCCCCCCCCCCCCCCCCCCCCCCCCCCCCCCCCCCCCAGTCAAAGTCAAAGCCCCCCGGTTGGCGATGGCGATTGTCCCGCGGCCATTAAAGCCACGCCGGGTGGTGCGAGGTCGCACACCGGGTCTTGGTGTTAGAGCCCCCGGCGTGCGCTCGCAGAGTCCCGCGGCCATTCCAAGCTGCGCGGGGCGGTGATGTAGGCCCCGCTCCAGGAGCTCTTCAACCCCGCCACTCGGGCGGGAGAAGTCGCCGTTGCGAGAGCCCTGAAAAGCGGTCTCCCTCCAGGGACCCGCGGGCTCCCGGGGCCGCCGTCCGCCAGACCCGCAGTTGCAGCCTCCGAATCTCCGGAGGTCAGGCCGCAGCAGCAGCAGCGCTCCACCACCGCTCCACCCGCTCCGGACTCGGCCAGCTCCGCGACGGTGAGGTGAGTCGTCAGCACCAGAGTCCCCGGTCTCTTCCTGTTGGAGGACGTTCCTCATTGCAGCCCCAACGATAACGGAAACCCGACGAGAAAAGGTCGGGTCTCCCGTGCAGGCGGAGATTTAAAAGTTCCCCCCCCACACTCCCACCCCACCCCCACCCCCCCCACACACACACCCCCAACATAAAATAACAAAAACTACATAAAAACATAGACAGAAAATAATAAAAATGCGGACAGACTGCAGAGGCCGCTGCTGACCACAGTCGCGCCGCCCACCGGAGTCACACGGTGGGCGCCGTGTGGGTTTGCTCCGGGTGCTCCGGTTTCCTCCAACATTCCAAAGACGTATAAGGTTGTAGGTAAATTGGCTTCCGTGAAAACATCTGTAAAATTTCCCTAGAGGGTAGGATTGTGTTAGTGTACAGAGGTGATCGATGTTCGGCGCGGACTCAGTGGGCCAAAGGGCCTGTTTCCACGCTGCATCTCTAAACTCTAAAGTCTAGGGACATTTGTCAACATAAAATTTAAGGAACAGACACAGAAATAGTTTGTTTGACACCTCCTATCCACGCTGCCATCTTATACCTCAGTACCACTTTTCTTCACTTACATAAATCATTTGATTTCCTGAGTATCTAAAGACAATAAAGCTTGCCTCATATGGCCAGTGTGGGCTGCACAGTGGCACAAGCAGTAGAGTTGCTGCCTTACAGCGCCAGAGACCCGGGTTCGATCCTGACTACGGGTGTTGTCTGTACAGAGTTTGTACGTTCTCTCCGTGACCTGCGTGGGTTTTCTCCGTGATCTCCAGTTCACTCTCACTCTCCAAAGACGCACAGATTGGTAGTTTGATTGGCTTTGGTAAAATTGTAAATTGCCCCTAATGTGCGTAGGAAAGTGTCAATTTGTGGGGATGGCTGGTTGGCGCGGACCCGGTGGGCCAAAGGGCCTGTTTCCGCGCTGTATCTCTAAAGTAAACTAAACTAAATTATGGTCCCGACAATAATCCCCCTAACAACAGTGCATCAAAATGGCGGCGCTGCCTTAGCAGCTGCGGCTCGCCTGCAGTCCGTCTGTTTTTTTTCTTTTCTTTGTTGTTCTTTTGTCTTGTTTTAGTTAATTTTTGGTTTATTAGGTTGTGTATATGTGTGGGTGGTGGGGGTGAAAAACATGTTTTTGGACTCTTCCTTTGGGGGGATGCGACTTCTCTTGTCGTATCTCCCGTCTTCGCCTGCGCCGAGGCCTAATAGCGGAGCTGGCGGCCTCGGAGCTGGGGCAGTGTTCCGGCAGGAGCGGCCACCCGATCCAACCGCAGGCCCAGTGGACGACATCGCGGGAGCTCGCAGGTCACAGGCTGGTGACCTGTTCTCTGGAGCCTCCGCAACAACAGCTGTGTCCGCTGGACTGGAGGGCGGCAGCTTCGACCACCCCGGGCCGCGGAGTTGAACCGGCCCGTTCGCGGAGCTCGGATTCAGCCGCGGGACTTACCATCGCCCGGCGGGGTCACAACATCGGAGACCTGGATCGCCTCGGCGCAGAGGGAGAATAAGAAGGGATGAGACAAAGACTTAAGACTTTTGCCTTCCGTCACTGTGAGGAGGTGTCTGGTGAACTCACTGTGGTGGATGTTAATTTGTGTTTATTGTGTGTTTTTGTCATTTTTACTATATGTAGGACTACAAGGCAACAACATTTCGTTCAGACCGCAAGGTGTGAATGACAATAAAGGCTACTTTGACTTTTTGACTTTGACTTTTTTTTTTGACTCCTCCCATTCTTGAACCAGGTTCTCCGTAGCTCACTGCGCTGCCCATTGCCAATTGAATCAACAACCTCCAGGGGCAAACTGGAGACTGCCTTCACTTCACCGATGTTGACAGCTGAAGACTTTTCTGGCATGGAGATATCTCACCATTTGGATTACATCTAGAAAGGGACTAGTTGACAAACTCATGTCGCTGGATATTAGAAGAGCGACATGCTTGGTGGCTTGTTTCCTCATTCACTCGTGTTCCCTGTGGTGATGAAGGCAGTTGCCCCAAAGCAGACGAGACTAATCCATGGCTTCCCTCAGACGTGACCTAAAGTGGTGGAATGATGGCATCAAATCATCTGGCAATACTTTCTCCAAATCCCTAGGACATCAGTGGCAGCAAACTAGTGGTTGGTGTGATAGAATCCACATATCAAAGTCCTTAAAGCAGGGATGGAACCATTTTGTTGATGTTTTTGAATTTTCTGTGCAATTTAGTGGACCTTAGACATTAGAGATATAGCGCAGAAACAGGCCCTTCATGACACAGTCCGCGCCGACCAGCGTTCACCCCATACACTAGCACTAGACTACACACTAGGCACAATTTACAATTTTACCGAAGCCAATTAACCTACAAACCTGTATGTCTTTGGAGTGTTGGAGGAAACCGGATCACCCGGAGAAAACCCACGCAGGTCACAGGGAGAACGTACAGGCCGCACCCTTAGTCAGGATTGAACACGGGTTTCTGGCGCTGAGAGGCAGCAACCCAACCGTTGCGCATGGTGCCGTCCTTTAAAACAAACAACTTCATCCAAGCCGTTAAGTGCTCTGCAAATGTAGAAATAGTTGGGAAGCATATAACCATATAACCATATATAACCATATAACAATTACAGCATGGAAACAGGCCATCTCGGCCCTACAAGTCCATGCCGAACAAATTTTTTTTCCCCTTAGTCCCACCTGCCTGCACTCGTACCATAACCCTCCATTCCCTTCTCATCCATATGCCTATCCAATTTATTTTTAAATGATACCAATGAACCTGCCTCCACCACTTCCACTGGGAGCTCATTCCACACCGCCACCACTCTCTGCGTAAAGAAGTTCCCCCTCATATTACCCCTAAACTTCTGTCCCTTAATTCTGAAGTCATGTCCTAAAAGCATCATGGCATAAAAGAGTTACAAAAAAATCTGTCAGCATAATCCATCAAAACATTTTGGTTAGAAGCGCACCACATGTGGTTTCTCATCCACACATTTAGTGGTCAGAGCTGTTTGATCGTTTTGGATTAATTGGTAATATGAATTCCTGCTTTTCATATTTCCCACCTTGAATTAAACGCAGCTGTCATGGATTAGCGCGAGATGGCTAAAACACCAATTATACCACTAATTAAGGGACAGGACTGAAATAAGCCAAAGTGCCATTTTCCACTTTTTAGGTGTCTACTAAAACATATGTGTTATAAGGCATAAACTTTATTGCCTCCAAAGCTAAATGTTCAGTTATAAACACAATATCCATATTCAAGTACGTAGGGATGTGAATAGACATCCCCCCCTACTTTAAGGAATTTTATTGGTCATATGGGCCAAATGCAGGGTGGGACTAGTGTAGCTGGGACATGTTGGCCGGTATGGGCAAGTCGGGCCGAAGGGGCTGTTTCCACACTATATCACTCTATAACTAACTATTGGAACCCATGTAACCCTAAGGATTGATAGTGAAATGGGATTATTCTAAATGGAGGATTCATATTCTAATTATCTTGGTTGGGATAAGATAAGCCTCAGGGCATCCCATAGCTAGCAAGGTCCTCTTGAAGAAAGGCATGTGTACCGAGGTAACGTGAAAAGCTTTTTCTTACGTGCTAACGAGTCAGTGGACAGACAATACATGGTTACAATCGGGTGCGGCAGCATCTATGGAGCGAAGGAAATAGGCAACATTTCTGGCCAAAACCCTTCTTCAGACTTCAGTACCTATGCATGCTTTCCAGAAATACTGCCTGACCTGCTGACTTACTCCAGCACTTTGTGTTTTACTTTATTAACCAGCATCTGCTGTTTCTTGTGACTTCAATGTCCTCTTAAAGTTGTCCATAGTTGTCACGTAAGCATTCCGAAGTTGGTTATTTTTCCCCAGCAAACTCCCACATCCAGCATTGTGAAGCACCTAATGAATTCTAGCAATGCTGATCATGGGATGAATGATGGCCCAGTACACTTAGAAGAATGTTCATGCTCTTGGCTGATTGGCACGTCAGCATCTACTCGAGATGCAAGGTACAGTTCCTAGATTACATTAACATCTAGGTAGCTCAAAATTTCATCTGAAAATCATACAATAAAAGCACAAGCTAGAATGAACCTCGATCCAAGTATGGGTGTGGTTTTTATTTACAGGAAGAGATGTATGTAATGCAAAGTTCTCTCCAAGCTACATTGGTCTGTATTCCATTATCCAGAGGAGGTCTGGATCCAACAACCTTCTGACTCTGAAGATAGACACAAAATGCTGGAGTAACTCAGCAGGTCGGGCAGCATCTCTGGAGAGAAGGAATGGGTGACGTTTCGGGTTGTGACCCTTCTTCAGACTGAGAGTCAGGGGAGAGGGAGAGATATGGAAGAGTAAAGTGTGAAAACACAGATCAAAGCAGACCATGGTAAGGTAATATAGAATGGTGCACTGTTCATTGTTCATACACATATCTCTATGTCTCTCTCTCCCGTGACTCTCAGTCTGAAGAAGGCTCACGACCCGGAACGTCACCCATTCCTTCCATCCAGAGATGCTGCCTGACCCGCTGAGTTACTCCAGCATTTTGTGTCTATCTTCAGTTTACACCAGCATCTGCAGTCCCTTCCTACAAAACCTCTGACTCAGATTATCCACAGGGGTCAGGCTGAATGTGGCACAGTTGAGCGTTTCACTTCACTTCACTCTAATGGGGACTACAATGTAAAGATCAACGGGTCATTGGGGCAAGGAGGTGATATCAGAGCAGCCATCTGCTTCACTCGTTCCTTGGCATCAGTGGAAATTAGCCTCCGGAAGTGTGAAAAATCATTAAACTCACAGCTCACTGATCACCCGCCAGTCAGATCAGATTAAAATTATTCCCATTTAAGTCATGCTACAAATATTAATGTTACGGAGCCAAAATCTGATTTGGAACATTCTGCTCTCCCATCTTGCCAATCTATCTTCCACAAATGGGGTGCGTGCAAAGGTTAACTACAAGTTAACTTCATGAAGAAGGGTTCTGAAGAAGGGTCTCGACCCGAAATGTCACCCATTCCTTCTCTTCAGAAATGGTGCTGTCCCGCTGAGTTACTCCAACTTTTTGTGTCTATTTTCATTTATAACAAAGCATTCATAGAGTGGACAGGTAGACAAAAATGCTGGAGAAACTCAGCGGGTGAGGCAGCATCTATGGAGAGAAGGAATTGTCGACGTTTCGGGTCGAGACCCTTCTTCAGTGGAAACAGGCCCTTTGGCCCAATTTGCCCACACCGGCCAACATGTTCCATCCACAGTAGTCCCACCTGCCTGCGTTTGGCCCTCTACACCTGTCCTATCCATGTACCTGCCTAAATGTTTCATAAACGGTGCAATAGTACCTGCCTCAACTACCTCCTCTGGCAGCTCGTCCAACCAACCTTTGTGTGAAAATGTTACCCCTGAGATTGCTATTAAATCTTTCCGTCAAGTTCCAGATGTAACATCGTGGGGCGGCATGGTTGTGCAACGGTAGACCAGCGATCATCCCGTACACTAGCACTATCCTACACACGCTAGGGACAATTTTCAATTTTTACCAAAGCCAATTAACCTGTAAACCTGTAAGTCTTTGGAGTGTGGGAGGGAAAACGGAGCTCCCGGAGAAAACCCATGCACTCAGGGGAAGAACGTACAAACTCTGTGCAGACAGCACCCATAGTCAGGATCAAACCCAGGTCTCCATTGTAAGGCAGCAACTCTACAGCTGCACCACCGTAATGTTCTTTCACACAAATGACAGTCAATCAGAAATCGCCTCAGTGTTTCAATGCAATTATTTAATTTTACATTATCATCTTTTCATCATTAATATGTACAATTCATTGGCATGGAGTGCTGTGGAGGCCAAGTCAGTGGATATTTTTACGGCAGAGATTGATAAATTCTTGGTTAGTACAGGTGTCAGGAGTTATGGGGAGAAGGCAGGAGAATGGGGTGAGGAGGGAGAGGTGGATCAGCCACAATTGAATGGCAGAGTAGACTTGATGGGCGGAAAGGCCTAAATCTGATCCAGGAACATGAACACGAACAAGAAGGCAATGGTCAACCTGTTAAAGACGATTGGCACCTTAAAGGTCAAACCTCATTTCTGAATCTGATGGACGTAAAGAATGATTAATTTTGCGACAGAATATAAACTAGGCCGTTGAGATAAATAATAACCTCACATGAAATATGGTTTCTGTTCCCTCAGCTGTGACTCCAGAACGTGAAGGCTCAGTCGCCATGCCCTTACCGGTGGGAGTCGGTGTTTGCTTTAAACTTTTGGTGCGTCGATGCCGCCTCTTCGACCGAGGCCTGAGGCCTGAGGCCTGAGGCCGTGCCGAGTGACCTGCGTCGGCTCCAGGCTGAGCCGGGCCTGGTGACCAGCATCGATCTGAGATGCAGCCGGGCTGAGTGGATCAAACTGGCATCGAGCTGAGCCCAAGCCAGGCCCGGTGACCAGCGTCGAAGCTGGGACATGGGATGTCACACTTAGAATTGAAGGATTCAAGAAGGAACTGCAGATGCTGGAAAATCGAAGGTACACAAAAATGCTGGAGAAACTCAGCGGGTGCAGCAGCATCTATGGAGCGAAGGAAATAGGTAACATTTCGGCACGAAACGTTACCTATTTCCTTCGCTCCATAGATGCTGCTGCACCCGCTGAGTTTCTCCAGCATTTTTGTGTACCTTAGAAGTAAAGGATGTTCTTTTAGGAAGGAGATGAGGAGAAATGTATTTAGTCATGTAATTCTTTGCCACAGAAGGCTGTGGAGGCCAAGCCAATGGATATTTTAAGGCAGAGAATGGGGTTGAGAGGGAGAGATAGATCAGCCATGATTGAATGACAGAGTAGACTTGATGGACCAAATGGCCTAATTCTACTCCTATCAGCTATGACATGGCCTATGAACAGGATGTAATCTGGTATGTGTAGGAAGGAACTGCAGATGCTGGTTTAAACCAAAGAAGTTTAGGAGACCAAGCGCAGGCTTGGCGATCGTTTCACTGAACACTCCGCCTAAACCTACCTGATCTCACGTTGCTAAATACTTTCAACACTCCCTCCCATTCCCACACTGACCTTTCTGTCCTGGGTCTCCTCCACTCTCAGAGTGAGGCCCAGCGCAAATTAGTGAACAGCACTTCATATTTTGCTTGGGCAGCTTACACCAGCAGTATGAATATTGACATCTCTAACTTTATAACTGTTGCTCTCCCTCCCTCTCCATCCATCCCTCTTCCTAATTCTCTGCCCAGACTGACCGTCCCTGATTACATTTTATCTCTGTTTGCTTTGTTCTTACCTTCTCCTAGCTAACAAGGATCTATTCTGCATTTGCCATGATCTCCACCACCTTCGATGTCTCGCTTTTACACCTTGCACTTCCTCACCTCTGTATCTCCCCCTCCCCTGACTCTCGGTCTGAAGAAGGGTCTCGATCTGAAACGTCACCCATTCCTTCCATCCAGAGATGCTGCCTGTCCCGCTGGGTTAATCCAGCATTTTGTGTCTGTCCTGGGGTGTAAACTAGGCCTGGTGAGATAAGTAATAACTTCGCAGGAAATATGGTTTCTGCTCCCTCAGCTATGATGCCGGCACATGATGGGTGTGCATGTCAGCAGAAATAAAGTGGGTGAAGGAACCACGGCTCCTGACGAGACTAAATTAAAAATAAACGCAGATAACTTATGCTACAACAGGCACTCCCAGAGCGAGCTCCTCTGATGAGAAGCATCGTAAGTGGTACTCATTTCTGGCACAGTGTCAGCTAGGGTAGCATTTAAAGATATGCGTGCTTGCAGTACACGTCAATGCAGGTCTTCAGTTCCAACACAGTGGCAAGACCTTCCTGTTGCTCATGATGCAAAGAGATGGAGAGGATTCCCTGTTTTATGTGTGCATCTTTCGAAGAGGTACATTTCTAATCAGAACAACGGGTTTCCAGATAGCTATGTGCAGGGAGCAACTACAGGTGCTGGTTTCGAGGGAAGACAGACACAAAAAGCTGGAGTAATTCACCGGGTCAGGCAGCATCTCTGGACAAAAGAAACAGGTGATGTTTCGGGTCGAGGCCCTTCTCCGGACCAGCGATGGCTGACCTGTTGAGTTACTCCAGTTTTTTGTGTCTGTTCCCAGATAGTTATGTTGTTCTGGGGACAGGGGTCCTAAAGCTCATGTTCATTGGTCGTAGGAGCATAATCAGGCCATTCGGCACAAGATTGCAGAGATTCGGCATGTCGAAGAGGATTCTCCAAAACCTCTACAGATGCACAGTAGAGAACGTCTGACTGGTTGCATCGTGGCCTGGTTCGGCAACTTGAATGTCCAGGAGCGAAAAAGACTACAAAAGGTTGTGACCACTGCCCAGTCCATCACCGGCTTTGACCTCCCCACCATCGAAGGGATCTATCGTAGTCGCTGCCTCAAAATGGCAGCCAAAATCGTCAAGGACCCACACCATCCTGACCACACACTCATTGCACCATTGCCATCGGGAAGAAGGTACAGGAGCCTGAAAACTGTAACATCCAGGTTCAGGAACAACTGCTTCCCTACAGCCATCAGGCTATTAAACACAACAACGAATAAGCTCTGAACTGCACCAGACTATTATTATTGCACTATATTTGTTCTTTATTGAACTTTTTCTTTTTCTCTTCCCCCTTATGTACTATGTTTACATATTCACATATTCCGTTGTGCTGCGGCAAGTAAGAATTTCATTGTCCCATCCGGGACATCTGACAATAAAACACTCTTGACTCTCTTGACTCTTGAATGAATCCATTTCGCCATACGATCATGGCTGATCTGCGTTTCCCTCCCAGCCCCATCCTCCTGCCTATTTGCCATAACCTTTGACCCCCTGACTGATCAAGAACCTATCAATCTCTGCCACGATATTGGGTACATTTTAATGCGGAGATTGATAGGTTCTTGATTCTAATAAGGGTTTTCCTTATCCCATATTTTGAGTCATCACTCCAAACAGTTGATTTCCTTTTCTATACAGGTGCACAACCTTTTATCCGAAAGCCTTGGGACCAGACACTTGTCGGATTTCGGACATTTTCGGATTTCCGAATGGAAGATCTTTAGCGTAGATTAGGTAGGTAGCGCGGGAGGCTTGAAAAGTCTGGAGTGGCTGCCTCCTCCCCGGAGACCGGGGAATCATTGCATAAATGTTAGTCAGTTAGTTTGCAGGGATTTTATGTGGTGGTGGTGGTGGTGGGGGGTGAAGGGGGAAACTTTACTTCTTAGTCCCCTACCTGGTCGGCGACTCCCAACATCGCGGAGCTGGGGGCTCCGTCCGGCCGCGGGAGGGGCCGGTTGGAGCACCGACCCCGGCAACTCTACTCCTGGCTGCGAGGCGCTCCAAATTCAGCGCCGCCCACAGCCCCAGCTCCGCGAATGTTGGGAGTCGGCGGCCACAGCGCTCCGGAGCTTACCGCACGGCGATCCGGTAAGGCATTGCCCGCTTCCCGCTGGTATCCCAGCGCCGCGACGCCGCCGACTCCCAACATTCGCGGAGCTGGGGCTGCGGGTGTCCGGCCGCGGGTGGCGGTGGATTTGGAGCGCCTCGCAGCCAGGGGTAGAGTTGCCGGGGTCGGAGCTACAACCGGCGGACACCCGCAGCCCCAGCTGGGAGTTGGCGGCCACAGCGCTGCGGAGCTTACTGCACGGCGACCCGGTAAGGCATTGACCGCTCCCCGCCTCTCCGACCAGTTGGGGACTAAGAATTAAAGTTTAGCCCTTCACCCCCCCCCCACCCCCCCCCCCCCTTCACATAAAAGCCCTCCAAACTAACTGACTAACTGATTTACAGATGTTTAAGTGTCTCCCCGGTCTCCGGGGAGGAGGCAGCCGCTACAGTAGTACAGACCTGGGTTGACCGTGGGTCGTTTCGGGTCAAGTTTTGTGCCAAACGCGAGCTTTGGTGTGCAGACGACATCCTGGGAAAATATGGCCGCTTTTCGGAGGTTTTCGGTTTCCGGAACTCCGGATAAAAGGTTGTGCACCTGTATCTTAATTAATATTGATTTATTGTCTTGGTTCAGATGCCTCTGGAGGTGTTAATGGCTAAAAGTTTGATTTCCTGTTCATGAAATGTTTTGGAGATGAGTTGGCAAAAGTTAAAGACACAATTAAGTCCTCTATTTTCATACTAACCTGTGAATTAGCTCAAATTGTGAAAAATCGGGAATATCCCAGGACAGTTTCACCTGAGAACCAATTTGCAGTGGAAAGCAGGGAGAGATAGGTAAAGGTGTACGAAGGCACTGTAGATTCTGGAAGATAGACACATAATGATGGAGTAACTCAGCGGACTGGCAGTAAAAGCTTCTTTAGATATGTAAAAAGGAAAAGATTAATGAAGACAAATGTAGGTCCCTTACAATCAGAGACAGATGAATTTATAATGGGAAACAAGGAAATGGCAGAACAGTTAAACGAGTACTTTGGTTCTGTCTTCACTAAGGAAAATTCAAACAATCTCCCAGAAATACTTGGGAACCAAAGGTCGAGTGGCAGGGAGGAACTGAAGGGAATCCACATTAGTCAGGAAATGGTGATCGGGAAACTGTTGGGATAGAAGGCAGATAAGTCCCCAGGGGCGATGGTCTGTATCCCAGAGCCTCAAGGAGGTGGCCCTAGAATTCGTTGATGCATTAGTGATCATTTTCCAATGGTCTCTTGACTCTGGATCAGTTCCTGTGGACTGGAGGGTAGCCGATGTAACTCTACTTTTTAAGAAAGGAAGGAGAGAGAAAGCAGGGAATCATAGACCAGATAGCCGTAGTGGGGAATTTGCTTGAGTCGATTATTAAAGATGATATAGCGGTGACAGGATCGGTCAAAGTCAGCATGGATTTATGAAGGGGCAATCATGCTTGATTAATCTTCTGGAATATTTTGAGGATGTAACAAGTAGAATGGATAAGAGAGAGCAAGTGGAGGTGGTGTATCTGGACTTTCAAAAAGCCTTTGACAAGATCCCACATAAGAGATTAGTATGCAAAGTTAGAGCACTTGATATTGGGGGTAAGGTATTGGCATGGATTAAAAACTGCTTGGCAGACAGGAACAAAGAATAGGAATTAATGGGTCCTTTTCAGAATGGCAGGCAGTGACTAGTGGGGTGCCGCAAAGCTGCGACCCCAGTTATTTACAATATACAGTATATGCAACGATTTAGACGAGGGAATTAAATGTAGCATCTCCAAGTTTGCAGATGACACAATGCTGGGTGGCAGTGTGAGCTGTGATTGAGGGTGTTATGAGGCTGCAGGGTGACGTGGATGGGCTGGGTGAGTTGGCAGATGCAGTATAATGTGGATAAATGTGAGGTTATCCACTTTGGTGGCAAGAACAGGAAGGCAGATTATCTGAATGGTGCCAGATTAGGAAAAGGGGAGGTGCATTGGGACCTGGATGTGCTTGTACATCAGTCACTGAAAGTAAGCATGCAGGTACAGCAGGCAATGAAGAAAGCTAATGGCATTTTGGCCTTCAATGTGAAAGGATTTGAGTTTAGGAGCAAGGAGGTCCTACTGCAGTTGTACAGGGCCCTGGTGAGACCGCACCTGGAGTATTGTGTGCAATTTTAGTCTAATTTGAGGAAGGATATTATTGTTTTTGAGGGAGTGCAGCGTAGGTACACTAGGTTAATTCCCAGGATGGCGGAACTGACATATGATGAAAGAATGGGGCGACTGGGCTTGTATTCACTGGAATTCAGAAGGATGAGGGGTTATCTTATAGAAACAAATACAATTCTTAAAGGATTGGGCAGGCTAGATACAGGGAAAATGTTCTCGATGTTGGGGTAGTCCAGAACCAGGGGTCACTGTTTAAGAATAAGGGGTAGGCCATTTCGGACTGAGTGAGGAAAATCTTTTTCACCCAGAGAGTTGTGAATCGGTGGAATTCTCTGTCACAAAAGGCAGTGGAGGCCAATTCACTGGATGTTTTCAGGAAATAGCTAGATTTAGTTAACCATATAACCATACAACAATTACAGCACGGAAACAGGCCATCTCGGCCCTACAAGTCCGTGCCGAACAATTATTTTCCCTTAGTCCCACCTGCCTGCACTCATACCATAACCCTCCATTCCCTTCTCATCCATATGCCTATCCAATTTATTTTTAAATGATACCAACGAACCTGCCTCCACCACTTCCACTGGAAGCTCATTCCACACCGCCACCACTCTCTACGTAAAGAAGTTCCCCCTCATGTTACCCCTAAACTTCTGTCCCTTAATTCTGAAGTCATGTCCTCTTGTTTGAATCTTCCCTATTCTCAAAGGGAAAAGCTTGTCCACATCAACTCTGTCTATCCCTCTCATCATTTTAAAGACCTCCATCAAGTCCCCCCGTAACCTTCTGCGCTCCAGAGAATAAAGACCTAACTTATTCAACCTTTCTCTGTAACTTAATTGTTGAAACCAGGCAACATTCTAGTAAATCTCCTCTGTACTCTTTCTATTTTGTTGACTATTTTGTTGACATCCTTCCTATAATTAGGCGACCAAAATTGTACACCATACTCCAGAATTGGCCTCACCAATGCCTTGTACGGTTTTAACATTACATCCCAGCTTCTATACTCAATGCTCTGATTTATAAAGGCTAGCATACCAAAAGCTTTCTTTACCATCCTATCTATATGAGATTCCACCTTCAAGGAACTATGCACGGTTATTCCCAGATCCCTCTGTTCAACTGCATTCTTCAATTCCCTACCATAGTTCTTAGGGCTAAAGGAATCAAGGGATATGGGGAAAAAGCAGGAACGGGGTACTGATTTTAGATGATCAGCCATAATCAGATTGAATGTCGGTGTTGTCTTGAAGGGCCGGATGGCCTACTCTTGCACTTATTTGTCTATGTTTCTAAGTTTCTATGGGTCAGGCAGCATCTCTGGATAGAAGGAATGAGTGCCGTTTTGGGTCGAGACCCGTCATAGTTAGTTGTGATGAGGTGACAACAAAGGAAACAGATATTTAAAAACATGTAATCAGGGAAACAATCAGACTGATCGGAGAGCTAGGAAGGGGGAGGTTTGGAGAGAGAAGGATAGCAAGGGTTACGAAGGGTTACAAGGGCCATGAATATTAATCGGTATGAATATTGACTTCTCTACCATCAAGTAACCCTTGCTTTCCCTCACTCTCTATCCCTCCCCCTTCCTAGTTCTCCGACCAGTCTGACTGTTCCCCTGATTAAAAACATCTTTCTGTTTACTTTGTTGTTACTTTCTCCCAGCTAACGATGATCTAGTTTACATTTTCTCCTTGATACGCATCTCTTTTGATGCCTCGTTTTCACACCTTACACGTCCTGATCTCTGTGTCTCCCTCTCCCCTGACCCTCAGTCACAATTGGGGTCTCAACCAGAAACGTCACCCATTCCTTCTATCCAGAGAGATGGGGAAAGTGTTGGATGTTACTCAGGAAGGGGAAAAGAGGAATTGATTCTTATGTTCTTCCATAAAAACAACATACTCAAGAAGTGTTTGACAATCTGTTTTACAGGACCAGGCCATCAATGCCAAGTAAGCAGCGGGCCCTAGTCTGGCATCTTATGAACCCATAGTTATATTTCAAAAATACACTTTATTCATTGAAATAAATACAGGAAATACAAAGCAATCAGTACATATCCTTCTTTCCATTCAAAGGTATCAAAGGCATTTTATTAGTCACATTCACATACACCGAGGTGTAGTGAAGTGCAATGCTTTTTGCCATTTTGCAGCACACAAAAACAGAATACAGACATAACACCAATGAGACTCTTAAACACAAAGAACATCCCCCCACAATGGCTCCCACCACGAGGGAAGGCACAAAGTCCAGTCCCCAACCCCAGTTCACCCATAGTCGGGCCTATTGAGGCCTCCACAGTTGCCTCTACGGAGGCCCGATGTTCCTGGCCGTTCTCGCCGGGTGGTGGTGCTCCGGCGTCGGGAGAGTCCTCACAGCGGCTTGGGAACCCTGGAACGGCCGCCTCCGTACTGGAGGCCGCGGCTTCCGAAGCCGACAAGGCCGCGCCAGATGGAGCTCCACAACTGGCGATCTCGTCGCAAGATCCCAGGCTCCCGGTGTAAAGTTCGGCGCCGCCGCCCGCAGCTGGCCGCTCCACAGTCCCGCAGCTCCGCGATGTTGTTCCCGGCGGTCTCAGCTCACCGGAGCTCCAGCGCGGCGACCCAGGCAAGGCATCGCCCGCTCCACGATAGCGCTCCAGCGCTGTGCCGCCGCCGAAGCCGAGGTTCTGGGCGGTCCGCGACAGGAAACGCCGCTCCAGGCCCGCTGGTAGGCCGCGAGGACGGGTCGAAGCTGCAGCCCGGAGAAAGAAAAGCTGCCTCTCCGACCAGGTAGGGACCCTGAAAGGCAGCGCCCCCTATTCATCATGTCACCAAATCCATTTGTTCTCTGTTCTGTCAAACCTGTACGTTCTATTGACAGTGAGTCAATGACTCTCATGTTTTCCCTTCAAACAGTGCACCCATGAAGTGCTTGAGATGCTTTTAACACCAGTCTCAGTGAAAAGGTAACCTTAAGGGCATATCTCACTTGGCGATTTTTTAGGCGACTGCCGGCAACTGTCATGGTCGAAAAATCGGTGACTGAACTAATGGGCCTGTCCCACTTGGGTGATTTATTAGGCGACTGCCGGCGACTACGACAATGGAATTCACCAAAGTCAACACCGGCGACAACCTCTGTCACCTGGTGACAACCTACACCATCCTGGCGACAACCAACGACAGCACCTACATCAGGAGAAGACACGCTACGACAAGCCCACGGTCGCAGAAAAGTTTTGAACATTTCAAAATCCAGTGGTGACCAAAAAAAAGCCTAGTCCCCGGCAGTCGCCTAAAAAATCACCTAAGTGGGACAGGCCCTATAGACTTTCATCCTTCCCTACAAAGTCTTTCTATTCGTTGCACCAAGTTTCATTGTTTTCCTCTGCATGTATGCTGCACCCTGGAATCTGGCTGTGGGATATAGTCAGAGTCATACAGCAAAGCAACAGGCCCGTTGGCCTAACTAGCCATGCCAACCAAGTTACCCCATCTATGCTGGTCCCACCTGCCTGCGTTTGGTCCATATCCCTCTAAGTAGGGTGTACAATTTTGGTCGCCCAATTATAGGAAGGATGTCAACAAAATAGAGAGAGTACAGAGGAGATTTACTAGAATGTTGCCTGGGTTTCAGCAACTAAGTTCCAGAGAAAGGTTGAATAAGTTAGGTCTTCATTCTCTGGAGCGCAGAAGGTTAAGGGGGGACTTGATAGAGGTCTTTAGTATTGAGTATAGGAGCAGGAAAGTTCTACTGCAGTTGTACAGGGACTTGGTGAGACCACACCTGGAGTATTGCGTACAGTTTTGGTCTCCAAATCTGAGGAAGGACATTATTGCCATAGAGGGAGTGCAGAGACAGTTCACCAGACTGATTCCTGGGATGTCAGGACTGTCTTATGAAGAAAGACTGGATAGACTTGGTTTATACTATTTAGAATTTAGGAGATTGAGAGGGGATCTTATAGAAACTTACAAAATTCTTAAGGGGTTGGACAGGCTAGATGCAGGAAGATTGCTCCCGATGTTAGGGAAGTCCAGGACAAGGGGTCACAGCTTAAGGATAAGGGGGAAATCCTTTAAAACCGAGATGAGAAGAACTTTTTTCACACAGAGAATGGTGAATCTCTGGAACTCTCTGCTACAGAGGGTAGTTGAGGCCAGTTCATTGGCTATATTTAAGAGGGAGTTAGGTGTGACCCTTGTGGCTAAGGGGATCAGGGGGTATGGAGAGAAGGCAGGTACGGGATACTGAGTTGGATGATCAGCCATGATCATATTGAATGGCGGTGAGGCTCGAAGGGCCGAATGGCCTACTCCTGCACCTAATTTCTATGTTTCTATGTTTAAAATGATGAGAGGGATAGACAGAGTTGACGTGGACAAGCTTTTCCCATTGAGAGTAGGGAAGATTCAAACAAGAAGACATGACTTTAGAATTAAGGGACAGAAGTTTAGGGGTAACATGAGGGGGAACTTCTTTACTCAGAGAGTGGTAACTGTGTGGAATGAATGGAAGTGGTGGAGGCAGGTTCGATTTTATCATTTAAAAATAAATTGGATAGGTATATGGACAAGAAAGGAATGGAGGGTTATGGTCTGAGTGCAGGTAGATGGGACTAGGGGAGAATACATGTTTGGCACGGGCTTGTAGGGCCGAGATGGCCGGTTTCCGTGCTGTAATTGTTATATGGTTATATGGTTAAATCTTTCCAATTCATGTACCTTTCCAAATATCTCTTATAAATGTTGTTATAGTCCCTACTTCAACTACCTCCTCCGATAGCCTGTCCCATATACCCACCGTCCTCTGCGTTGGTAGCATTCACTAGCAGACAGGGAGGTGTAGAGTCTTAGAGTCATAGAGTATGGAAACAGGCCCTTCAGCCCAACTTCCCCACACTGGCCAGCATATCCCAGCTACACTAGTCACACCTGCCAATAGAGTCATAGAGTGATACAGTGTAGAAACAGGCCCTTCAGCTCATCTTGGTGCACTCTTGGTCAAGGGGACCACTAGTGGGCCACATTAGAACTTCTTCCACAGCTGGTAAACACTTATAATCCATATAACTTAGAGTTAACTTAGTTAACTTAGTTAGAGAGTTAACTTAGTTAGAGTCATAAGGAAAGGAAACGGGTCCTTCAGCTCAGTTTGCCCATGCTGACCAAGATGGCCCATCTACACTAGTCCCACCTGCCCGCGTTTGACCTCTATCCCATGAAATCTTTCCTATCCATGTAACTGTCCAAACGCCTTTGAAATGTTGTTATAGTTTCTGCCTCAACCACCTCCTCTTTGGTCATCGGTCCCGGCTCTGATTTGTTCTGAACCTTTTCATACTTCCAGTTTCCCTCTCCCCTCCCTGACTCTCAGTCTGAAGAAGGGTCTCGACCCAAAACGTCACCTAAAACTTTTACAATACAATACAATACAATACAATTTATTTGTTACCATTTGAGCCTCTTGAGGTTCAAACGAAAATTTGGTTTCTGCAGTCACACACACAAGAAAAAGAAACAAGAACACAACACAATTGACACGAACATCCATCTCCAGGTTTTCTCCAGAGATGCTGCCTGACCCGCTGAGGCACTCCAGCATTTTTGGGTCCACTTTCCCCGGCAGCTCATTCCATACAGCCACCACCCTTTGTATGGAATAAGTTGCCCCTCAGAGTCCTATTAAATCTTTCCCCCCTCTTTAAAAATAGCGGAGTCAGGGGATATGGGGAGAAGGCAGGAACGGGGTACTGATTGTGGATGATCAGCCATGATCACATTGAATGGCGGTGCTGGCTCGAAGGGCCAAATGGCCTACTCCTGCACCTTATGTCTATTGTCTATTGACTTAAACCTTTGTCCTCTGGTTCTTGATTCCTCGTGTCATTTCTGCACTCATTCTGTTGTAGGTGAAATCAGTTCCTTGTATTTCAGGCCACCTTGTGACACCTACTCGCCTGAACCAAGTGCTGCCTTTCTTTCCCTTTTCTCCCTCCCGTACTCACGAGGTGTCCTCTCATTAGTCGGTGATCCCAGGGAATAATGAACATTGAAGACAGATAAACTGGTGCACTTGTTAAAGAGCCTCTCTGCTCTCCAGAAACATGACAAAAACAGGGTTAAGTCCAAGTGGCAACATAAGATGTGGTTTAATGAAGGCAGGCAGCTGGCGGGCTCAACATAATTGGGAGGAAGGTTGTATTAACAGTACCCGGAGCGCTAATTCATCTCTGACCGAGCTACCTCCTGAAGTCCAGCGTGTGGAAAAAAAGATTGATATTAATATGATAACACAAGGGTGGCAGATGTGTTTGTTCTGTCTACATATTTAGATCTTTAAAACGATCTGTACCCACGTATGATCCTTCACAGAGAATGACACGCACTGGAAGAGGTGACAATTAGTCACTATACATTTAAACAAGATGTTATAGGGAAGCACTTTCCGCCAGAAGAAATGTCAGCGACTGTAGAACTCGGCTTTGTCATAATTGGCAGAAGGCTGGAAAAATAAAGTATTTTCGTTAACGCAGTGGGTAGCTGCATTTTGGAATGAAAGGGTGAAAGAAGTTGGAAAACTCAAAGAGAATTGGATTCATATTATGAAGAAGCATTTAGAGGACTGTGGGGGAAAGTAGACCTTTGCGTACCTCCAAAGATAGACACAAAAAGCTGGAGTAACTCAGCGGGACAGGCATCATCTCTGGAGAGACGGAGTGGGTGACGTTTCGGGTCGAAAGCCTTCTTCTCACCTCCCCTTCCCTCCCCTTTACTTTCAATCTAAAGAAGGGTCCTGACCCCGAAACGTCACCCATTCCTTCTCTCCAGAGATGCTGCCTGTCCCGCTGAGTTACACCAGCTTTTTGTGTCTATTTTCAGTTTAAGCCAGCATCTGCAATTCCTTTCTACACAGAAGATTAAAGGAGATGTGTTGTGGAAGGAGTGGCGGGTGCCTGGAACATGCTGCCTGGGGTGATGGTGGAAGCAGGCATGATAGTGGCATTGAAAAGGCTTTTTGATTGGCACATGGATATGCAGGGAAGAACATAGATCACAGGCAGAGGAGATTGGCATCAAATTTAGCACAGGCATTCTGGGCCTGTATCTCTGCTATACATTCTGGAGCTGCCCATCTGCTGAGTACTGTTCTATGAGTGTTTAATGTAAATCTAGTGACTCCATGATCCCTGTTCTACCAGTGTGGACAGGCAGTCAGTTGACACTGCCACTTTGTACGTTCTCAGAATCATCTGTACATTTCTGTACATCTGATAATCGGTATCTAGAAGCATGCCAAGGGCAACTATTGTATCTGCCTCCACCATCACCCTTGGCAGTGGCATTCTAGTCACTCACCATCCTCAGTGTATAAAGCTTGCCCCACACATCTTCTTTACATTTTATCCCTCACATCTTAAAGGTTTGCCCTCTGGTCTTTTGACATTTCCGCCCTGGGAGTAAAGGCGCTGAAACTTGTGTTTAGAAACATAGAAACATAGAAATTAGGTGCAGGAGTAGGCCATTCAGCCCTTCGAGCCTGCAGCGCCATTCAATATGATCATGGCTGATCATCCAACTCAGTATCCCGTACCTGCCTTCTCTCCATACCCTCTGATCCCCTTAGCCACAAGGGCCACATCTCACTCCCTCTTAAATATAGCCAATGAACTGTGGCCTCGACTACCCTCTGTGGCAGAGAGTTCCAGAGATTCACCACTCTCTGTGTACAAAAAGTTCTTCTCATCTCGGTTTTAAAGGATTTCCCCCTTATCCTTAAGCTGTGATCCCTTGTCCAGTTTCTTCTCCATTAGTTCATCTTTCTTAATCCCTTCCCCACCTGATTCCATCAGCTTTTTGCCTCTGTAGAGTTTTCTCCGAAAATGCAGATTGAGGAAGGCACGGTGGCGCGTCGGTAGAATTGCTGCCTTTCAGTGCCGGAGACCCGGCTTCGATCCTGACTAAGGGTGCTGTCTGTACGGAGTTTGTACGTTCTCCCTGGGACCCCGTGGGATTTCTTCGGGTGCGCTGGTTTCCCCCCACGCTACAAACGCGTACAGGTTTGCAGGTTCATTGGCTTTGGTAAAATTGTACATTTTCCCGAGTGTGTGTAGGATAGTTCTAGGTGATGACTGGTCGGCGCAGACTGGGAGGGCCGTTGCGGCAGTTTCCGTGTTGTATCTCGACAGTCTAAACTATAAATGGTAAATTAACCAAACAAATGAGGCTCAGAGAGCAAAATTCAGAGAATTGGATCAGTTATACATAACGGACATGGTCTGATATTCCTTTAGTGTCACATGCGATCCACGAAAATCTGGCCCTCCATTACATCAAGTTGGACCACATTCAATTTTTTGAATATAGAAGTTGGGAGGTCATGTTGCAATTGTATAAGACGTTGGTGAGACCACATTTAGAATATTGTGTTAAGTTCTGGGCACCATGTTATAGGAATGAAATTGTCAAGCTTGAAAGTTCAGAGAAGATTTACGAGGATGTTGCCAGGACTAGAGGGTGTGAGCTATAGGGAGAGGTTGAGTAGGCTGGGTCTCTATTCCTTGGAACGCAGGAGGATGAGGGGCGATCTTATAGAGGTGTATAAAATCATGAGAGGAATAGATCGGGTAGATGCACAGTCCCTTGCACAGAGTAGGGGAATCGAGGACCAGAGGACATAGGTTCAAGGTGAAGGGGAAAAGATTTAATAGAAATATGAGGTATAACATTTTCACACAAAGGGTGGTGGCTGTATGGAACAAGCTGCCAGAGGAAGTAGTTGAGGCTGGGACTATCCCAATGTTTAAGAAACAGTTGGACAGGTACATGGATAGCACAGGTTGGAGGGATTTGGACCAGAAGCAGGCAGGTGGGACTGGTGTAGCTGGGACATTGTTGGCAATTTGGGCCGAAGGGCCTGTTTCCATACTGTATCACTCTATGACTCTATGACTAATTGTTTGCCTTGTCAATCGATTGGTGTTCTTCAAGGCAGACACAAAATGCTGGAGTAACTCAGCGGGACAGGCAGCATATCTGGAGACAAGGAGTGGATGACTTTTCGGGTCGAGACCCTTCTCAGACAGATGCTCTTGAGCGGGTAAGAATCATTTCAGCTTGCAGTATTGCTGAAATATGAACAACAGCTCACAAAAACTGAAGACAAGCCGACAAAATTAGAAATATTTTGCTTTGTCACCTGGAACACCTTGAGCAGTCAAATATTATCATTTTCACATATTATGGTGTTGTTATTGTTAATGAGATTCTTGCCTTGTTATTGTTTCCAGAAATACAAATACAAATTATGGTAGCTTCAACCTGCCACACGTTTAATTTGTTCTTCTCCAAACACTTCACTTGGATAGACGTGCATGTTAATACGATTATCCGAAGAGTATCAGAGGTTCCATTAATAACCAACGGCTCAGCAGTGGAGTTGCTGCCTTACAGCTCCAGAGACCCAGGTTCGATCCTGACTGCAGGTGCTGTCTGTATGGAACTGTCACTCCAAAGACGTACAGGTTTGTAGGTTAATTGGCTTGGTGTAAATGTAAATTGTCCTGAGTGTGTGTAGGATGGTGTTAGTGTGCGGGGATCGCTGGTCAGCATGGACCCGGTAGGCCGAGGGGCCTGTTTCCATGCTGTGTCTCCAAACTAAACTGAAAGGAGACCATTCAGGCTATTGTTGGCATACTAGCCACAAGCAGAGGAATCCCATCAGTCCCATTCTTCACACTTTCCTTTGTAAATTATTTTCCGTCCCCATCTCCTGTTGGCTGACCTTCTTAACTCCCCTTACTGTTCCCATAGCGACCATTCTGTCCTTGCCTCCTCCACTATCAGAGGAAGGCCACATGCAAATCGGAGGAACAGCACCTCCCATTCAGCCTGGGTAGCTTACAACTCAACGGTTTGAACATTGAATTTTCCAATTTGTATTAATACCCCACCATCACCTCTTTCTGTCCGGTTTTCTCTCCTGTTTCCTCGCTGTATCTCTAAAGTCTAAAGTAAAGTCTAAAGTATTACAATCAGTCTGAAGAAGGGCCCTGACCTGAAATGTTGCCTGTCCACAGATGCTGCCTGATCCATCGAACTCCTCCTGCACTTTTCCTTGGGCACAAGATTCCAACATCTGCAGTTCCTTGTGTTTCATAGAAATATAGAAACATAGAAAATAGGTGCAGGAGCAGGCCATTCGGCCCTTCGAGCCTGCACCGCCATTCAATATGATCATGGCTGATCATCCAACTCAGTATCCTGTACCTGCCTTCTCTCCATACCCCCTGATCCCTTTAGCCACAAGGGCCACATCTAACTCTCTCATAAATATAGCCAATGAACTGGCCTCAACTACCTTCTGTGGCAGAGAATTCCAGAGATTCACCACTCTCTGTGTGAAAAATGTTTTCCTCATCTCGGTCCTAAAAGATTTCCCCCTTATCCATAAACTGTGACCCCTTGTTCTGGACTTCCCCAACATCGGGAACAATCTTCCTGCATCTAGCCTGTCCAACCCCTTAAGAATTTTGTAAGCTCCTATAAGATCCCCCCTCAATCTTCTAAATTCTAGCGCGTACAAACCGAGTCTATCCAGTCTTTCTTCATATGAAAGTCCTGACATCCCAGGAATCAGTCTTTCCATTCAATGCCTGACTGATTCTCTTTCTAACATTCCTTTATGTTGTGAGCGTCGAATCCCAACTATCTGAATCAAGATATCATCTTTAGGTGAACGACTGGCCTGTGCACATTATTCCACGCTGACGCAGGAGAGTAGATTTCCCCTCACTTTCGAAGTGCCTGGGCTGTCAAATGCTTCTTTCTACTTTGAAGGTTGATCTCAGGGTGAGAATTGAACACCCTCTGGTTTTCCTCACATGCTCATCTATAATAAATCCCTCAGTCAGCTCGGCCTGCAATGCTCACAGGGTAATAGCTAACAATACACTCAAGTTTGCCACGACATCCTACCAGGTCATTCGTGCTCTAAACTGGGTAAATTATATGCCTGCTGCAGAAAAGGAGTTGATGCCTGACAGCAGGACAGGCCTCTTTGATGTGCTGAAGCTGGTATTCACTTGTCGAGTGCCTCAGCTAGATCTCAGTATCTTCTTGAAACCAAGTGCACCTCTTCAGCACAAGAAACAATGGTTGGCGTCTCCTATTTATACATCATTCACGCTGGGGTAGCGTATTAAACAACATTGGTTTTCTCACTGCTGCAGGCAGACTTTATAGCATGCCGATCACTGTATGGAACGGTGGCGCAGCGGTAGAGTTGCTGCCTCACAGCGCCAGAGACCCGGGTTCAATCCTAATCATGGTTGCTGTCTTCACAGAGTTTGTACGTTCTCCCCGTGACCGCGTGGGATTTCTCTGAGTGCTCCAGTTTCCCCCCACACTCCAAAAGACGTGCAGGTTTTTTAGTTTAATTGGCTTCTGCAAAATTGTCCCTAGAGTGTAGGATAGAGCTAGTGTACGGCAGCATGGAATCGGTGGATCCAACGATCTGTTTCCACGCTGTATCTCCAAACTGAACTAAAACTGAAGTAAGCTGGTACATATTTTTTGCCGGACTATAAAGGGGCCGTCCCACTTGGACGACCTAAACCACGAGTTTAGAAGACCCTAGACGTGTTGAAAAAAATGTCAAGGTCAAGGTCGTGTTGACTTGCCGAAGGAAAATACCTCCTACGACCTCCTACGACTATGTCTACGACCTCCTACGACCCCCGTCGACCTCAGTCTTCCACAGCTAAGACCAACTACGACTAGCTACGAGTGGAAATGATCACATGATAAAATTATGTCATACTTGCATTTTTTTTCTTGGGCCAGTTAATGACCTATGACTACCTAGGTCTATCTACAACTGACTACGACTACCATCACGACCTACCTACGAGTAAAAAGTATCAATTTTTTCCATGCCAACCTTTTTTTTACTCATGGACATTATTTATCAGGCTGGAAAAAACTGCAACCTACTTGAGGCCACGAGTACGCGGAGACCACTCACGAGCATGAGGAAGAGCGACCTACGACCTCCTACGACCTCGTGGCGACCATGCTGCGAGTATGAGTCAAGGGCAAACTAGGCAGAGGTCGCCAATTAAGTCGTGAAAGTGGGACAGGGGCTTTAATTTCCATAGGTCAACTTTCCTTTAAGTAACATCACAGGTATCCAGGGTGGCATGTAAAGTGGCATCTAAGCTAGTCCCTTTAAGCCCATATTTGTCCCATGTCCCATTTGGCATGCTGCCCTTCATCAGTCAGGAAATTGAGTACAGATGGAACATTATCTGTAGGAAGGAACTGCAGATGCTGGTTGACACCGAAGGTAGACACAAAATGCTGGAGTAACTCAGCGGGACAGGCAGCATCTCTGGGGAAAGGGAATAGGTGACGTTTCGGCTTGAGACCCTTCTTCAGGTGGAACATTACGTTCTAATTGTACAAGATGTTGTTAAGTCATCTTGTACAGGGTCAGTTGTACAGGGTCTTGGTGAGACCACACCTGGAGTATTGCGTGCAGTTTTGGTCTCCAAATCTGAGGAAGGACATTATTGCCATAGAGGGAGTGCAGAGAAGGTTCACCAGACTGATTCCTGGGATGTCAGGACTGTCTTATGAAGAAAGACTGGATAGACTTGGTTTATACTCTCTAGAATTTAGGAGATTGAGAGGGGATCTTATAGAAACTTACAAAATTCTTAAGGGGTTGGACAGGCTAGATGCAGGAAGATTTTTCCCGATGTTGGGGAAGTCCAGGACAAGGAGTCACAGCTTAAGGATAAAACCGAGATGAGGAGAACTTTTTTCACACAGAGAGTGGTGAATCTCTGCAACTCTCTGCCACATAGGGTAGTTGAGGCCAGTTCATTGGCTATATTTAAGAGGGAGTTAGATGTGGCCCTTGTGGCTAAGGGGATCAGAGGGTATGGAGAGAAGGCAGGTACGGGATACTGAGTTGGATGATCAGCCATGATCATATTGAATGGCGGTGCAGGCTCGAAGGGCCGAATGGCCTACTCCTGCACCTAATTTCTATGTTTCTATGTTTCTAAGTCCTTACCTGGACTTCCATTCATCTGGACGCCCGCAGCGGCGACTGCGGAGGGTTGAGGTCCAGACCACGGGGGAAAATGGAGGAGGACTGGCCAATTTTGTGCGTTCCACCACAGCGATGAATGCTGTGGTGGATGTTTGTGTTCCATTTTTATAGTGTTTTTGTGTGTTATTTATCATTGTACCACTGCTGGCAAATTCATTTCACTTGCACTTTATGTGCAATGTGACGGATAAAACCGCATTGTATTGTAAGGCCTCACTTGTAGTCTTGTGTAAGAAGGAAATGCAGATGCTGGTTATACCGAAGATAGACACAAAAAGCCGGAGTAACACAGCGGGACAGGAAGCATCGCTGGAGAGAAGGAATGGGCTACACTTAGAGTCGAGACCCTTCTTCAGACTAGTATTTCGTTTGGTCATCTTGCGGCAGGTAAGATGCAACTAACCTGGAAAAACTGCAGAGAAGATTTACGAGGATGTGACCAGGATGCTGGTCACATCCTTGTATTCCCTTTCCCCAGGACTAACACTTTATTCCTTGGGGTGCATGAGACTGACAAGTGATCCTTCACTGGTGTATAAAATTATGAGGAGAATAAATAGGTTGATCTTTTTCCCAGGGTTGTGGAATCACAAACTAGTGGCCATAGGTTTAAGGGGAGGGGATTAAAATATAACAGGAGCCTGAATGGCAATTTTTGCACTCGGAGGATGGTAAGCATTTGGAGTGGGCTGCTGGAGGAAACAGTCGCAGGTACAATAACAACATTTAGTTTAGTTTAGTTTAGTTTAGTGAGGAAAAAGGCCCTTTGACCCACCAAGTCCAAGCCAACCAGCAATCCCCACACTTACAAAATTTTTAAGGGGTTGGACAGGCTAGATGTTCCCGATGTTGGGGAAGTCCAGAATCAGGGGTCACAGTTTAAGGATAAGGGGGAAATCTTTTAGGACCGAGATGAGGAGAACTTTTTTCACACACAGAGTGGTGAATCTCTGGAATTCTCTGCCGCAGAAGGTAGTTGAGGCCAGTTCATTGGCTATATTTAAGAGGGAGTTAGATGTGGCCCTTGTGACTAAAGCGATCAGGGGGTATGTAGAGAAGGCAGGTACAGGATACTAAGTTGGATGATCAGCCATGATCATATTGAATGGCGGTGCAGGCTCGAAGGGCCGAATGGCCTATTCCTGCACCTATTTTCTATGTTTCTATGTTTCTATTAACACTATCCTACACACACTAGGGGCAATGTACACATACACCAAGCCAATGAACCTACATAGGTGTACGTCTTTGGAGTGTGGGAGGATACTGAAGATCTCGGAGAAAACCCGCGCGGGTCACGGGGAGATCGTACTAACTCCGTACAGGCAGCACCCGTAGTCAGGATCGAACCCGGGTCCCTGGCACTGTGAGGCACCAACTCTACCGCTACGCCATCGTGCTGCCCAAGGACACTTTGTGTCTTTTTCTTTATAAACCAGTATCTGCAGTTCCTCATTCCTACCCTTTCCTTCAAACTGATAATGGGAATTCCGTACGCCCGCCCAATTTTACCACACGAGGCCTCTTCTGTGACGTTTAGCAACCCGACATAAGGATCAGCGATAAGCTGCCACGCCCAAGACACGAGCGGGATGTATCTCAACGGCAACACTGAGCTGTGAGCTAAAGGCTGACTTCTCTGTCTGTGGCGAGCGCAGTTCACCACTCTTTAATGCCAGTGGAAATTCTGCTTACATTTACCCTCATTGGCAGGGGGTGCATGAAATGGGCTCCAGTTAAATGGATGCGGCAATAAAACTCCAGCAAAGAATAACTCAAGCTTAAACGGAAGCAGAGCACAAAGCAATAACTCTGACTGGCAAAATACTACATTGTTCTGTTTTAATAGGCAGAGGCTGAACGTGAGTAAGGATGTGGTGGGTGAGGAGCATAAATAGCAGGGACCATTGGTGATTCTCCCTATCATCGCTCATCAAGTTGGAATGCTGATCAGCCTTCCACCCTGTGTGTCAGGCTGCTAATATATCCCTCTCGGACAATAAGAGGAGATAAGGGGAGAAACTCAGGAGACAAGCGCTAATTAATCCACTGCTTCAGACATAATTATTTCATCCTGTGGGACCCACCCAAAGAAAGGGGAAAAAAAAACAGGAGTGGAATTTAAACCGTGTATTATCGAGCGCATTTCACTTGTGGAATAAAACAGAGGAGTTTAACACTGTGTCTTCATTACATGTTTAAATGCTGGTGAATGCAAGGAGAAATGGACCCACTTTGGGACTGAATTTGTGTAGGAAGGAACTGCAGGTGCTGGTTTACACCGAAGATAGACGCAAAACGCTGGAGTAACTCAGCGGGGTAGGCCGCACCTCAGGAGAGAAGGAATGGGTCACGACCGTTCTCCAGACTTAGGGATATCTTTGGACTGAATTTGCTACTTTTCCTTTCGCAGCAGTAAATTTAAAGATAAAATCGAGTACAATGAAATCCGTTGACGAAGAATCCATCGGTCAGCCATCCTACACCAAAACCGCTGAAAAATATATTTTACTGCCCGCAACAAAATTCTAAAGAAGACAGTAAAGATCAAACACCAATGTTAAAAATGTCCTTCAGAAGACTGAATTATTTGTTGAAGATAGACACAAAATGCTGGACCAAAGGGCTTGTCCCACTTACGCGACTTTTTCGGTGACTGCCGGCACCCGTCATAGGTCGTTGCTGGTCGGCGAAAAGTTTCACCATGTTGACAATCCAGCGGTGACCAGAAAGACGCTACTACTCTTTGGGCGACTGAGGAGACGACTCACGACCGTACAGGCTTGACTTGACTTGACGATGGTCGTGAGTAGTCGCCCAAAGAGTTGTACCTTGTTCTGGTCGCCGCTGGATTTTCAACATGTTGAAAATTATCGCTGACCTGTAACGACCTATGACAGATGCCAGCAGTCGCCGAAAAAGTCGAGCAAGTGGAACTGGACCATAACTCAGTGAGACAGGCATCATCTCTGGAGAGAAGGAATGGGTGATGTTTCGGGTCGAGACCCTTCTTCAGACTAGTTATTTGTGAATTTGATTAGTCCATTAACCTGTGAAAGCAGAGTAATAGACAATAGACAATAGACAATAGACAATAGGTTCAGGAGTAGAGGCCATTCGGCCCTTTGAGCCAGCACCGCCATTTAATGCGATCATGGCTGATCATCCCCAATCAGTACCCCGTTCCTGCCTTCTCCCCATATCCCCTGAACTCCGCTATTTTTAAGAGCCCTATCTAGCTCTCTCTTGAAAGCATCCAGAGAACCTGCCTCCACCGGCCTCTGAGGCAGAGAATTCCACAGACTCACCACTCTCTGTGAGAAAAAGTGTTTCCTCGTCTCCGTAAGCAGGGGAATGTTGTACACGTATACATGCATGTAACTCCAATTGCAACATTCTGAAATGATCAACATGGCAGGTAAAGGCTAAAAAGCCCATTGCAAACATTACATACATTAAAGGAAGTGGTCAGACCCTACCAAAGCGGCCTTGCGGCGGCGGTGAAGCCTCGCGGGCCGACCTGCGGTCGCGGTCAATGAGGGTGCGGGGGGGGATCCACCATGAGGGGGGCGGGGAAGAACAATGGAGGACCCGGCGTGGGGGGGACCGCCATGAGAGGGGGAAGTACAATGAACAGTGAAGGCCCTCCGGAACGGGGGAGGGGGGAGGGGGAGGGGGGAGGGGGAGGGGGGAGTACAAAGGAGGATTCGGCGGTGGCACAAAGTTGTCCGCGCCGTGTATGGCGAATATTTGTATACCTTGGGTATGCAAGCACAAACATTCCCTGTGGCCTGTCACTTGCGACAATAAAATATTCCATTCCACGCCAAAGGAGAGGCTGGCATGGTGGCGCAGCGGTAGAGTTGCTGCCTTACAGCGCAGGCGGCCCGGATTCGATATTGACTACGGGTGCTGCCTGTATGGAGTTTGCACGCTCTTCCGTGATCGCCGTGCATTTTCTCCGAGATCTTTTACCGATCACCTCACACACTCCAAAGACGTACAGGCTTGTAGGTTAACTTGTTTGGTATAAATGTAATTTGTCACTAGTGTGTGCAGGGTAGTGTTAATGTGCGGGGATCACTGGTCGGCGCAGACTCTGTGGGCCGAAGGGCCTGTTTCCACGCTGTATCTCTAAACTAAACTAAACTAAACTAATGTCAAATGGTCACTTTAAACAAGTGGATGACCTCCGGTTCGTACGAGAAACGGAGTCGTTCCTCGACAAGTCCTACAGTACGATTGTTACACCTAAGGTACTGGAAGAGAGAAGGTGGGAGACAGTGAGAAAGGGAGGGAAGCATGGAATGCCAACGTCCCCGGGTGATGTACCTCTTGTAAACAGGTTCATCCGCTTAGAAGCTGTTGGGACAGAAGACGTGAGCGGCGGACTGGCCTGTGATGCGAATAGGGCTGTTGAGCCAAAACCAAAAAGGCCTAAGGCAGGCAAGGCCATTGTAGTGGGAGACTCCATCGTGAGAGGTACGGACAGGGGTTTCTGCGGCAACAGACGGGATGCGAGGATGGTGTGCTGCCTTCCCGGTGCCAGGATCCAGGATGTCACGGACAGAGTGCAGAAAATCCTCAAGGGCGAAGGTGAACATCCGGAAGTGGTAGTGCATGTCGGCACAAACGATGTCGGAAAGAAGGGGATGAATATTCTGCAACGTGACTTTAGAGAGCTCGGAAAAATGTTGAAAAGCAGGACCTCCAGGGTTGTTATCTCCGGTTTGCTTCCAGTTCCCCGTGCTGGCGAGAGCAGGAACAGGGAGATACGGGACCTGAACGTGTGGCTGAGGATCTGGTGCACGGGGCAGGGATTTAGATTCTTAGATCACTGGGATCTGTTTTGGGGTAAGGGGGGACTGTACAAAAGGGACGGATTGCATCTTAACAGGTGTGGGACCAGCATTCTGGCAGGCAGGTTTGCCACTGCTACACGGGTGGCTTTAAACTGAATAAGGGGGGTGGGGTGTTGAATGGGACAGTGGAGGATGGAATTAAAGGGAAAGGGTTTCTTAAATGTGTGAGCGTAGAGACCGAAGGGTGTAAAATGAGGGTAGAAGAAATAGGTAGCAAGGTGAAAAGTAAAAGTGGCAGGCAGACAAAACCAGGGCAAAAATCAAAAAGGGCCACTTTTCAACATAATTGTGTAAGGGGTAAGAGTGTTGTAAAAACAAGCCTGAAGGCTTTGTGTCTCAATGCAAGGAGCATTCGTAATAAGGTGGATGAGTTGAATGTGCAGATAGCTATTAATGACTATGATTTAGTTGGGATCACGGAGACATGGCTCCAGGGTGACCAAGGCTGGGAGCTGAACATCCAGGGATATTCAATATTCAGGAGGGATAGACAGAAAGGAAAAGGAGGTGGGGTAGCGTTACTGATTAGAGAGGGGATTAATGCAATGGAAAGGAAGGACATTAGTTTGGAGGATGTGGAATCGGTATGGGTAGAGCTGCACAACACTAAGGGGCAGAAAATGCTGGTGGGTGTTGTGTACAGGCCACCTAACAGTAGTAGTGAAGTTGGAGATGGTATCAAACAGGAAATTAGAAATGCGTGCGACAAAGGCAAAACGGTTATAATGGGTGACTTCAATCTACATATAGATTGGGTGAATCAAATTGGCAGGGGTGCTGAGGAAGAGGATTTCTTGGAATGTATGCGGGATAGTTATCTAAATCAACATGTAGAGGAACCAACGAGAGAGCAGGCTATTTTAGACTGGGTATTGAGTAATGAGGAAGGGTTAGTTAGCAATCTTGTTGTACGTGCCCCCTTGGGCAAGAGTGACCATAATATGGTTGAGTTCTTCATTAGGATGGAGAGTGACATTGTTAATTCAGAAACAATGGTTCTGAACTTAAAGAAAGGTAACTTTGAGGGTATGAGATGTGAATTGGCCAAGATTGACTGGCAATTAATTCTAAAAGGGTTGACGGTGGATATGCAATGGAAGACATTTAAAGACTGCATGGATGAACTACAAAAATTGTTCATCCCAGTTTGGCAAAAGAATAAATCAGGGAAGGTAGTACATCCATGGATAACAAGGGAAATCAGGGATAGTATCAAAGCGAAGGATGATGCGTACAAATTAGCCAGAAAAAGCAGCATACCGGAGGACTGGGAGAAATTCAAAGACCAGCAGAGGAGGACAAAGGGCTTAATTAGGAAAGGAAAAATAGATTATGAAAGAAAACTGGCAGGGAACATAAAAACTGACTGCAAAAGTTTTTATAGATATGTGAAAAGAAAGAGATTAGTTAAAACAAGTGTAGGTCCCTTGCAGTCAGAAACAGGGGAGTTGATCATGGGGAACAAGGATATGGCGGACCAATTGAATAACTACTTTGGTTCCATCTTCACTAAGGAAGACATAAATAATTTGCCGGAAATAGCAGGGGACCGCGGGTCAAAGGAGTTGGAGGAATTGAGTGAAATCCAGGTTAGCCGGGAAGTGGTGTTGGGTAAATTGAATGGATTAAAGGCCGATAAATCCCCAGGGCCAGATAGGCTGCATTCCAGAGTACTTAAGGAAGTAGCTCCAGAAATAGTGGATGCATTAGTAATAATCTTTCAAAACTCTTTAGATTCTGGAGTAGTTCCTGAAGATTGGCGGGTAGCAAACGTAACCCCACTTTTTAAGAAGGGAGGGAGAGAGAAAATGGGGAATTACAGACCAGTTAGTCTAACATCGGTAGTGGGGAAACTGCTAGAGTCAGTTATTAAAGATGGGATAGCAGCACATTTGGAAAGTGGTGAAATCATTGGACAAAGTCAGCATGGATTTACGAAAGGTAAATCATGTCTGACGAATCTTATAGAATTTTTTGAGGATGTAACTAGTAGCGTGGATAGGGGAGAACCAGTGGATGTGGTGTATCTGGACTTCCAGAAGGCTTTCGACAAGGTCCCACATAAAAAATTAGTAAACAAACTTAAAGCACAAGGCATTGGGGGTTCAGTATTGATGTGGATAGAGAACTGGCTGGCAAACAGGAAGCAAAGAGTAGGAGTAAACGGGTCCTTTTCACAATGGCAGGCAGTGACTAGTGGGGTACCCCAAGGCTCAGTACTAGGACCCCAGCTATTTACAATATATATTAATGATCTGGATGAGGGAATTGAAGGCAATATTCCCAAGTTTGCGGATGACACTAAGCTGGGGGGCAGTGTTAGCTGTGAGGAGGATGCTAGGAGACTGCAGGGTGACTTGGATAGGCTGGGTGAGTGGGCAAATGTTTGGCAGATGCAGTATAATGTGGGTAAATGTGAGGTTATCCATTTTGGTGGCAAAAACAGGAAAGCAGACTATTATCTAAATGGTGGCCGATTGGGAAAGGGGGAGATGCAGCGAGACCTGGGTGTCATGGTACACCAGTCATTGAAGGTAGGCATGCAGGTGCAGCAGGCAGTAAAGAAAGCGAATGGTATGTTAGCTTTCATTGCAAAAGGATTTGAGTATAGGAGCAGAGAGGTTCTACTGCAGTTGTACAGGGTCTTGGTGAGACCACACCTGGAGTATTGTGTACAGTTTTGGTCTCCAAATCTGAGGAAGGACATTATTGCCATAGAGGGAGTGCAGAGACGGTTCACCAGACTGATTCCTGGGATGTCAGGACTGTCTTATGAAGAAAGACTGGATAGACTTGGTTTATACTAGAATTTAGAAGATTGAGAGGGGATCTTATAGAAACTTACAAAATTCTTAAGGGGTTGGACAGGCTAGATGCAGGAAGATTGTTCCCGATGTTAGGGAAGTCCAGGACAAGGGGTCACAGCTTAAGGATAAAGGGGAAATCCTTTAAAACCGAGATGAGAAGAACTTTTTTTTTTTCACGCAGAGAGTGGTGAATCTCTGGAACTCTCTGCCACAGAGGGTAGTTGAGGCCACTTCATTGGCTATATTTAAGAGGGAGTTAGATGTGGCCCTTGTGGCTAAGGGGATCAGGGGGTATGGAGAGAAGGCAGGTACGGGATACTGAGTTGGATGATCAGCCATGATCATATTGAATGGCGGTGCAGGCTCGAAGGGCCGAATGGCCTACTCCTGCACCTAATTTCTATGTTTCTATGTTTCTATGTCAATATAGCAGAACAGCAGGTGGATAATTGACCACAGTAGCAAGTTCTGATGGAGAGAGAAAGAAAGGATGATATATTTAAACGTGGAGAATTCAGTATTGATTTCTTCTCTGTAACTTAAACTATCTTGTTTTCACTCTTCAGTGACAAAGGGGTGGTCAATGTTTTAATTTGAGATACTCCATGACTCTGATGCAGATTCCCAAACCGAAACGTTAATCCTCGGCATGGAGTGTCTGCAGCATCTGCAGTAGTTTGTTTGTGTCCCCTTGACTTTTCTCTCCCAGGTTTGAAAAAGGTTGTTAAACCTGAAAGGTTAAACCCTGCCTTACTTTCCACAGATGCTGCCTGACCTGCTCAGTGTTTCCTGCACTTTTTTGTGTTTTTTATTTATATACAAAGCACAGTCGCGCCACCTGATTGAAAATCTGCAACAGTTTTGGAGTGTTAACAATGGTCCTGGGAGAGGCCTAAAAAAGGGGGCACAGTGGTAGACTTGCTACCAGAGAGCACAGGTTCGATCCTGACTGCGGGTGCTGCATGAACGGTGTTTGAACGTTCTCCCCGTGACCGCGTGGGTTTTCTCCGGGACCTCCAGGCTTCCTCCCACACTCCAAAGACGTACAGGTTTGTCGGTTGTTCAAGAAGGAACTGCAGATGCTGGAAAATCGAAGGTACACAAAATTGCTGGAGAAATTCAGCGGGTGCAGCAGCATCTATGGATCGAAGGAAAACAGGTTTGTAGGTTAATTGGCTTGTGTAAAAAAAAACCTGTAAATTGTCTCTAGTGTGTAGGATAGTGATTGTGTACGGGGATCTCTGGACGGCACAGATTCCCGGGGCCGAAGGGCCTGTTTCCGAGGTGTAACTCTAAAACTAAAATTCTTAAGGGGTTGGACAGGCTAGATGCTGGAAGATTGTTCCCGATGTTAGGGAAGTCCAGGACAAGGGGTCACAGCTTAAGGATAAGGGGGAAATCCTTTAAAACCGAGATGAGAAGAACTTTTTTCACACAGAGAGTGGTGAATCTCTGGAACTCTCTGCCACAGAGGGTAGTTGAGGCCAGTTCATTGGCTATATTTAAGAGGGAGTTAGATGTGGCCCTTGTGGCTAAGGGGATCAGGGGGTATGGAGAGAAGGCAGGTACGGGATACTGAGTTGGATGATCAACCATGATCATATTGAATGGCGGTGCAGGCTCGAAGGGCCGAATGGCCTACTCCTGCACCTAATTTCTATGTTTCTATGTTTTTCTAAAACGTGAAGCCCCAACACAGACGTAAACTACCAGACTTGCCATCTGCCAGATGAGAGTGCTGTTCCAAGCAAAAACTGTGTGTAATTTGTCCCTTTAAGAGATATTTGCTTTTAAAAAAAAATCTTCCTTTCGTCTTTTTCCGAAACATGACGAGGCAGTTTTACACTTATCCCAGCAGCTGTAGCTAGTAAAAAAGTCCTTAGATAGTCCTCTTTCTCATTTTTGCACGGAAGCCAAACGAATAAGACTCAGATTCATGACGCGTAAAACGACATTACTTTGTTTTGATAGTTCCAGGCTTGGTTCTCTCTCCCCTGCAACTTTCCCGGTAAATTCCCCATGGGTTGCTAGTTAGCTGAGACACCTCCAACCCAGATTTTAAATCCCTTCCCTTGGTTTTCCCTCAACAAGGATGTTTCCATCTCACCGTCCTGCCTGAGCAACCAGCCATGTTATTTCAACACCACCCCTGCACACTTAGCTCAGTGCTGCGTTTGCTGGTAAAATCTGCAGCTGACAGATTAAATGGACAAGAAGTGACAATGCTAAACGTCCGTGAATCACACAGCTCCGCGAATCCTCAGCATATGTGACCACACCCTCCATCTCTGGCATTCACCCGCATCTTCACACTCATAAATCTACCCTCTAATTGGGAGAATTTTTGTTTGTCATTCGCTGGCCGATACGCTCGCTTTGAGATCTGCGGTAGCTTGCACGCCTAAAATAATAAATGATTTCGGGGAGAGAGAAAAAATTAAAAACATAAGACCCTAATGCTATGCACAATAAATCTTCAGCGTGTAACAGACAGAGGCTTTCAATATGGCTGAGAGGTATTTTAAATTGAATGTGTGCAAGTGTGTACAGATTACCCTCCCATTAACCTCAAGAAATAGTTCTGCTTAAGTGTTAATGGACTGGTTACAGCTGCTAATAACTCAGCTCCCGAGGTTCTGAATGGGGTAATTACAGAACCAATGGGGTAGATTTTCTGCTTGCTGTTCAGGCATAAAACTGGTGACGCAAATCAGACGCCTGTTACAGCAACAACTCAAACACCTGAGAGGCTGGTTGAAAAAAAAAAATCATTACATATTTGTGGCATTTGGCTAACGCGGGAATTTTGTGTGTGAAAAACCCCCTTCATTTACCGATGGCTCTTGAAGGTAAACTTTTTATGACATTGGGCTGTTAATTTTTGATAACTGAAGTCACTGAATATGCAAGAACAACTTGCGTGTAAAAAGCTAGTAACAGATCAACCGTGATATCTTTGACTGGCTTAACAAGCTCGAAAGACTAAGTGGCCAACTCACATTCTTACAGTATGTTCCCAAGTTAGGATCATAATGTGTTTTACAGCTAATGGAGTACTTTTGAAGTGTAGTCACCACTGTACATCGCAAGTGCAGCTGTCAATTTAGATAGAGCAGGCTCTCACCAATACTGAGGTAAGTGACGGAGGTGGTCTCTTTTTGTAATGTTGGTTGAGGCTAAAATTTTGCCTTGTGGGCCTAGGTGGATATTCATAAGTGATAGGAGTTGAATTAGGCCATTCGGCCCATCATGTCTATTCCACCCTTCAATTATGGCTGATCTATCTCTTCCTCCTAACCCCATTGTCCTGCCTTCTCCCCAAAACCTCTGACACCCACGTTATTACTCTATCTCTGCCTTAAAACTGTCTAGTTTAGTATTAAAAATATCCAAAGGCGACTGATAGGTACCCAACCCAGGTGACTATTTGGGTGGCACAGTGGCGCAGCGGTAGAGTTGCTGTCTTACAGCACCAGAGATCCTGGTTCAATCCTGGCTGCAGGTGCCAGTCTGTACGGTGTTTGTGCATTCTCCCCGTGACCTGCGTGGGTTTTCTCCGAGCGTTCCGGTTTCCTCCCACACTCCAGGGTTTGTACAGGATTGTAGGTTGTAGGCTTGGTGCGAATGTAAAATTGTCCCCGGTGTGTGGAGGGTAGTGTTAGTGTGGTGGGACCGCTGGTCGGTGGGCCGAAGGGCCTGTTTCCGTGCCGTATCTCTAAACTAAACTAAGCTGAACTAAAATCCCAGATTCCTGCACTTTCACACTGTGGCCATCCCACTGGATATTGATCAGGAGCGGGGAAAACCCTATTGAGGATACATGACATCTTGCATCTCTCTTTCTGTGATCAGTCTCTTCAACACACGCAGTAGGATGTGTCTCAGATCCCATTGATCCCCGCTGAATCATTGAGAAGTTTTTAAAATAGCATCTAATTTGCAGTGGCACTTGGTAGAAGTTACACATCAGGGGAGAAGAATAATGGCAACCGCAAGCTTCTGCAGGGAGACCCTCGGCTCTTGGCGCTGCAAGTACACGCAAGATGTTTCAGCTATCATTACATTGAGTGGTAATGCCATTCCAACACAACAAATAGTTTCTGCTTCTGAGCCTACACTTTCTAACACCGCGCACATCTCCTGCGAGAGAACCAGGCCTTCATCAGCAACTGTCAGACTCAATGCACTTGAGTTGATAAAAAGGACTTCATCAAGGCATGCTCCCAAAACACTCGCACTGCCCTATCGGCAAGAGTCAGGAGGCTTTAATAGTCACAGGTACCAACAATGAGGAATGAAATTCTCGCAACTGCATTACCAGTCTGTAAATGCAAACATACATGGAAAAAATATAAGAAACAAAAATTTAAAAAAAAAAGCCCTGGCACTTCTCTTTTCCAGCATTCTTTCCCCACCTCATTTACAATCAGTCTGAAAAAGAGTCCCGACCCGAAATGTCACCTAAACATGTTCCAAACGTCGCCTATTTTCTTCGCTCCATAGATGCTGCTGCACCCGCTGAGTTTATCCAGCAATTTTGTGCACCTATGTTCCAAAAATGGATAGGTTTGTAGGTTAATTGTCCTTGGTAAAATTGTAAATTGTCCCTAATGTGTGTAGGATAGTGTTAGTGTGCGGGGATCGCTGGTCGGCACAGGCTTGGTGGGCCGAAGGGCATGTTTCCGTGCTGTATCTTTAAACTAAGCTAAACTAAACTAAACTAATAACTACAATACTAGCCCAAATGAAACAAAGTCTTCAAAGCAACCACAGACAATCCATAGAAATTCATAGTTGTGGCTAGTATTGTTTAGTGTTCAAGAGCATGTTAGTTGTTGGGAAGAAGCTATTCTTGAACCTGGTGGTCACGAGTTTCAGGTTCCTAGACCTTCTTCACAAAAGTAAGAGCAAGATACGAGCGTGGTCAGGGTGATGTGGATTTTTAATGATGCTGGCCGCTATCGATCGCTTCGATGGTGGGGAGGTCAGTACCTGTGATGGACTGAGCTGCGTCTACCACTCTCTGTAATCTCCTTTGCTCCCTGACATTCAAGTCTCCGAACCAGGCCGTGATGCAACCTCTCCAAAGGCTCTCTGCTGTACACCCGTTGAACTTCAATAGAATAGAATAGTTTCTTTATTGTCATTGTAACATGAACCATGTACAACGAAATTTTAAAATGTCAGCCAGTCAGTGCACCATTCAAACATTTCTAAAAGCTAACGATATATACAAGATAAAATATTAAAAGATAAACAACTAAAATAAATATCATGAAAATAGCACGCATAAACACCCAACCCTCCATCCTTCTGTCGATTTCACAGTGTACCACAGTCCCTTAGTCTGTATCGCCCCTGCGTTCCTTGGCGGCTACATTTAGTGCTTTTATAGCAGTGGGGTAAAAACTGTTTTTTAGTCTGTTCGTCCTTGTCCTTGTAGATCTGTACCGTCTGCCTGACGGCAATAGTTCAAACAGGGAGTGTCCGGGGTGGGAAATGTCCTTTATAATACTCTGGGATTTTTTGATGCAGCGGGAACTGTGTAAGTCCTCCAAGGTAAGGAGAGGGCAGCCTCTCAAGAGAGTATTTGTCGACATACCGAATCTTCTCTATCTTCTAAGGAACTAGCATAGGAATAGATTCCTCAAATTCATTGTTATTTTGTTAATCATGAGACCTCAAGCGGGTTAGATGTTCCTTTTAGCACATTGAAATAAAATTCTGCACAGTTTATTTTTCTTTGTTTATATATTTAAAGGAGGTACGTATTACAGGCAAAGGCGACATTTATTACCCAACCATCATGGTCCATGGGAAGATGATAATGAGCCATTTACTTAATCTGCAACAGCTCACCAATGATGAGAAATTTGGGGTTTAGATCCACCAAAGATGCCTCAATGATTACAAGATAGGCTATAGTTTGGACAATAGACAATAAACATTAGATAATAGGTGCAGGAGTAGGCCATTCGGCCCTTCGAGCCAGCACCACCATTCAATGTGATCATGGATGATCATCCCCAATCAGTACCTCGTTCCTGCCTTCTCCCCATATCCCCTGACTCCACTATCTTTAAGAGCTCTATCTAGCTCTCTCATCAAAGTATCCTGAGAACCGGCCTCCACCGCCCTCCGAGGCGGAGAATTCAACAAACTCGCAACTCTCTGTGTGAAAAAGCACAGTGATAAGGCAGATAGCGCTATTGCCCAATGAGCAGGTCTGATCCTGACCATTGATGTTGTCTCTATTGAGTTTGCATGTTCGCCCAGTGAATTTTAGTTTAGTTTATTGTCACGAGTACCGAGGTGCAGAGAAAAGCTTTTGTTGCGTGCTAACCAGTCAGCGGAAGGGCAATACGTGATGACAATCGAGCCTTGCCATGTACATTGTAAGTACAGTGCATTTACAGTGCATTTACAGTACAGTACAAGGGAATAAAGTATCGAACAAATGATCAAGTAAGTGGGATTTTGTGGTGACTGAAGGAAAGCTGAGTACTCTTTCTCCTACATACGTGCGTCCCCAGCTAATTTCCCAGTGGCAAGTTCAAACAGACATTAGTCCTTCACCTTTCCGAGGACTACTGTCATTTCAGCTGGCTGCCTGTGAAGCATGAATTGCAAAATCAAAAATAATGGCACTTATTATTATTGCTGCGAGATCACATTATTGATTAGATATTGATCAACAGCAGCATAGGAGATGCAGGTCCATAAATCTTATCAGTGGAGGAATAGTGCATTAAATTTGTAATGCCATGTGTAGGTTCCTGTGTGTCATTTTATTGATGCAGGGCCTCAGGGTTTGCATCGCCTACTCCTTTTCTCCAGAGATGCTGCCTGAACCATTGAGTTACTCCAACATTTTGTGTCCATCTTCGACCCAAGATTTAGTTTTATCGAGTTTAGTTTGGTTTGGTTTAATGTTATTTATTTTAATTTAGTTTAGTTTAGTTTCACAGAGTCATTGAGTCATACAGCCTCATATGATTATATAACTCTATGAAACTAAAGGCCCTTCTGCCCATAGATGCTGCTGCATAGATGCTGCTGCATAGACGCTCCATAGATGCTGCTGCACCTGCTGAGTTTCTCCAGCTTTTTTGTGTACCTGCCCTTCTGCCCATGCCAACCACGGTGCTTCAACTACACTAGTCCTACCTGCCGCATTTGGCTCATATTTAATTTAGTCAATTTAGTTTAATTTTGTTTAATTTTAGTTTTGTTTACTTGTCAAGAAAATGTAATTGTCATCTGTACCAGCAATGGAACAATTAAATTCTTATTTGCAGCAGCATCACAGGTCTCTCAATGCAATACTCATAGATAATAAGTAAGAAACTGAAATTCAATAAGTTCAAGAAAGCCGAGCAAAACATTGTATTTTTGTTCCTCGAATCCCTTTACAAGAAGGCCGGTGAGGTATTTGACTCTCAACTATCTTGTTCTAATACCATTTGCACAGTTGCGTTTCATATACCAATTATTCTGAACCCCTCATTATACCATTAGCCACTTTACCCACAGTTTAGCCAATTTACGATTTAGTTTATTGTCATGTGTACCAAGGTACAGTAAAAAGCTTTTGTTCCGTGCTGTCCAGTCAGCGGAAAGACAATACACGATTATAATCCAGCCTTTTACAGTGTGGAGTCACATTATAAGGGAATAAGGTTTAGTGCAAGGTAAAGCCAGTAAGTCCGATCAAGGATAGTCCGAGGTTCACCAATGAGGTGGATAGTAGTTCAGCACTGCCCTCTGGTTGTGGTAGGATGGTTCAGTTGCCTGAGAACAGCTGGGAAGAAACTGTCCCTGAATCTGGGGGTGTGCGTTTTCACACTTCAATACCTTTTGCCCGATGGGATAGGGGAGAAGAGGGAGTGGCCATGGTGCGACTCGTCCTTGATTACGCTGCTGGCCTTGCCGAGGCAGCGTGAGGTATAAATTGAGCTAATGGAAGGGAGGTTGGTTTGCGTGATGGTCTGGGCTGCGTCCACAATTCGCTACAATTTATTGTGGTCTTGGCCAATGCTCTGCCTCATTTTTGTTTGCCCTTATTTTATCTAACGAGTTTGAATATTTCTACGTTATCAAATGCCTTTTGAATATCTAGTTGTATTATGTTTGGAGCTTTTCTCCTTCATGCCAGCTCTATCCTGAAAAATATATATTCGATTTGACAAACTATTTTCCTTTTGTAAAGCTCTATTGATTCTGCCTGATCGAATTATGAATTTCTAACTATCTTTCTAAAATGTCTTTAAAAATAGATCCTATGATTTTCTTACCAAATGATGTCAGGCAAACTGATTTGCAATTTACTGTTTTCTTTCTCTCTCCTTCTCTGCCATTAGCATGAAGCGGAGGGGAAGCAGCAGTTAGTGCTGCTACCTCTCAGCTCCGGGGACTCATATTGACCCTGGCCTGATGTGCTGGAGTTTGGATATTTGTCCTAGGTTTCTTCCACTCAGACTGCTTTCCTCTCATATTCCCAACAAAGTATTGGTACATTCACTGGCTACTGAAAATTGTGTTTAGGTTTGATACTCGGAGAGAGATTAAGTTTCAAGGCGAGAGAGACATAAGAAGGGGAGGAATGGAACTGATGGGATTGCTCTGTTGCATGCAGGCAGAGACGCAAGGGTTAAATGGCCTCCTATGTTAACCATATAACAATTACAGCACGGAAACAGGCCATCTCGGCCCTACAAGTCCGTGTCGAACAACTTTTTTTCCCTTAGTCCCACCTGCCTGCACTCATACCATAACCCTCCATTCCCTTCTCATCCATATGCCTATCCAATTTATTTTTAAATGATATTAATGAACCTGCCTCCACCACTTCCACTGGAAGCTCATTCCACACTGCTACTACTCTCTGAGTAAAGAAGTTCCCCCTCATATTACCCCTAAACTTCTGTCCCTTAATTCTGAAGTCATGTCCTCTTGTTGTGACAACTAATTCTGAGAATGATCAAAGGAACTAGCAATGTTATGAACATTAAAGTGTTCTAGTGTACTAGAGCCGCTGCCTCAAAGTGCCAGAGACCCGGGTTCGATCCTGACCTCAAGTGCTGTCTATGTGGAGTTTGCACATTCTTTTAGTTTAGTTTAGTTCACAGATACAGCGCGGATACAAGCCAGCGATCCCCGCACATTAACACTACCCCACATGCACTAGGAACAAGTTACATTTATACCAAGCCAATTAACCTACAAACCTGTGCGTCTTTGGAGTGTGGGAGGAAACCGAAGATCTCAGAGAAGACCCACGCAGGTCACAAACTCCCAGAATAGTTCACTGGCGCTGTAAGGCAGTATCTCTACTGCTGCACCAATGAGCCACCCTTCATTGTGAAAGTGTGGGTTTCCTCCAAAGGTCCGGTTTCCTCCAACATCCTAAAAACATGTGGGTTCCTAGGTTTATTGGCCTCTCCTAATGTGTGTGGGGATTAGATGTGAAATTGAGATAACATTGAACTAGGCGAATGGATGATCAATGGTCGATGGGCCGAAGGGCCTGTTTCCATGTTGTAGTACTATAGTAAACTGAACTAAACTAAACCATATAAATATGGGCCAAAGGTTGGCAGGTTGGACTAATATAGATGGGGCACCATGGTCGGCATGGGCAAGCAGGGCCAAAGGGCCTTTAGTTTCATAGTCTCATACAGTCATATGGGGCTCTATGACTCTATGAAACTAAACTAAACTAAACTAAACAAGGGCCACATCTAACTATATTTAAGAGGGAGTTAGGTGTGGCCCTTGTGGCTAAAGGGATCAGGGGGTATGGAGAGAAGGCAGGTACAGGATACTGATTTGGATGATCAGCCATTATCATATTGAATGGTGGTGCAGGCTCGAAGGGCCGAATGGCCTAGTCCTGCACCTATTTTCTATGTTTCTATGTTTCTAAACTAGCTCTATCACTAATTCTGATGATTAGCATTTCATATTAAAGTTTTGAAAGTATCATATGTGAATGGAAAATAACTCGTATAATAAAAATATGAATAAGTATGTTTTCAGGTCTTATATCAATCAAGTGTGAAAATGGCCATGTTGCCTCCTATAAACTGGAAAAATAGCTCAGCTTGACTAGGTAAAGCCAATCTCCTTGTTTGTGCGTACAAAACATATTCAGGAGTTAAATGTCACTTTCATCACCAGCTGGTCATAAAGAGTTTCAGGAACAAGTTTATAGAACTGTTTTACTCCTCATATCAGGCACCATAGTGACAAAAGCAATACATTTCTGTATCATATTTTGGAGCAATATGTTTTAGAATTGATGAACAAGCACTATTACATGTTGTGATGGTGACTTTAAATGACTAAATAACAATCATACACAATCTGTATAACATCTCCCATTGTAATGCTGCACTTCATTGTACTTCAAACTCAAAGTCGGGATAACATTTATTCCAACGGTCAGGGAGCTCCTCAATGCAAACTGTGGCGTTGAGATCTCCTCGTAAACTAGTTCCACTGCTCTCATCGTGAAAGATCTATCATGTTTTTAACGATGACCTCTTAGCATTTGGTTTTCATAATTCTTTTTCCTTTAATGTGTTCGTGACTTTATGAATTAGTTAACAGTTTGACAGTAGGTGTTTCTTTGCAGCCATGTTACTGCTCCTGCACTCTATTCATTTTCTCTTTGCACTCTCTGATGTACTCGGGTATGGTATAATATACCTGGAGAATGAGCAAAATAAAGTATTACACTGTAGAAGGATGAGAAGGGATCTTATTGAAACATATAAGATTATTAAGGGATTGGACATGCTAGAGGCAGGAAACGTGTTCCCGATGTTTAGGAGCCCAGAACCGGGGGCCACAGTTTAAGAATGAGGGGTAGGCCATTTAGAACGGGGATGCGGAAACACTATTTTACCTAGCGAGTTGCGAGTCTGGGGAATTCTCTGTCTCAGGAGGCAGTGGAGGCCAATTCTCTGGATGCTTTCAAGAGAGAGTTAGAGCTCTTAAAGGTAGCGGAGTCGGGGGGTATGGGGAGAAGGCAGGAACGGGGTACTGAATGTGGATGATCAGCCATGGTCGCAGTGAATGGCTCGAAGGGCCAAATGGCCTACTCCTGCACCTGTTATCTAATGTCTATTGTCTATTATCTCAGTACACATGACAATAATAAAACAGTACCAATACCAAATAATCTTGCAAAGAGTGACCAGATAGTTTGCTTTAGTTTCATGTCACATATACTGAGGTACAGTGAAAAGCCTTTTTTTTGCGTGCTAACCAGTCAGCGGAAAGATAGTACATGATTACAATCGAACCATTTACAGTGTATTGATCTAAGTGAATACCGTTCAGTAAAGTCTGATCAAAGATAGCCCGAGGGTCACCAATGAGGTTGACCAGTCTGAAGAAGGGTCTCAGCCCAAAACGTCATCCATTCCTTCCCTCCAGAGATGCTGCCTGTCCCACTGAGTTACTCCAGCTTTTTGTGTCTATCTTCGAGGTAGATAGTAGTTCAGGACTACTCTCTAGTTGTGGTAGGATGATTCAGTTGCCTGATAACAGCTGGGAACAAACTGTCCTTGAATATATTGCATTTGGTTTGAAGGGAAAATGCCTGTATAATAACCCACGATCTAAAAAATAATTTACAATAGACAAAATATGAATTGACCAAAATAAACTCACTGGCAGTTAATGGTTGAACCATAAGGCGTTCAGTGAACATGTCAGTAAAAGAGGCACAAGGAAGATTCTCAGCTGATACAGAAGATTTAAACTAGTACAGTGAACAGTGGTAATCCAGGAAACTGCATGGACTAAAAAGGTCAACAGTGGAGTCAAAGAATATAAGAAGCACAGGGAAGGGGAGTCCGTCTCAGTCTCAGTCTCAGTCTACCTCATGACAAAGGGGGCAGGAGTTGTACAGTTTGATAGCCACAGGGAAGAAGGATCTCCTATGGTGTTCTGCACTGCGTCTTGGTGGAACCAGTCTGTTGCTGAAGGTGCTCCTCAGATTGAACAGTGTGTCATGCTGCTAAATGTCATTGTTCTGTTGTAGCACATGATAATAAAACACTCTTGACTCTTGAAGGTTGAACTATAGTCAACAAATATCATACTGACATAGGTATTTTAAATGCCAACATGATCCAAAGCTGAATGTAAAGGTAGATGAGGCAGGTACTATTGAAACGTTTAAGAAACATTTGGACAAATACATGGATAAGACAGGTTTTGGGGGGATATGGGTCAAACACAGGCAAGTGAGACTAGTGCAGATGGGACATGTGTCAGGACTTTCATATGAAGAAAGACTGGATAGACTCGGCTTGTACTCGCTAGAATTTAGAAGATTGAGGGGGGATCTTATAGAAACTTACAAAATTCTTAAGGGGTTGGGCAGGCTAGATGCAGGAAGATTGTTTCCGATGTTGGGGAAGTCCAGAACAAGGGGTCACAGCTTAAGGATAAGGGGGAAATCCTTTAGGACCGAGATGAGGAAAACATTTTTCACACAGAGAGTGTTGAATCTCTGGAATTCTCTGCCACAGAAGGTAGTTGAGGCCAGTTCATTGGCTATATTTAAGAGGGAGTTAGATGTGGCCCTTGTGGCTAAAGGGATCAGGGGGTATGGAGAGAAGGCAGGTACAGGATACTGAGTTGGATGATCAGCCATGATCATATTGAATGGCGTGTGCAGGCTCGAAGGGCCGAATGGCCTACTCGTGCACCTATTTTCTATATTTCTATGTTTCTATGTGGGTTGGTATGGGCCAAAAGGCCTGTTTGCATGCTGTAGGACTCCATGACTCCATGACTAGTGCAAGTGAGATGGAGTCCTCTATAGATTTATTTTTCCTGTATCCAAATCGCAAGGGGGATAGATTGTCTGGACATTTGGTGCAAATGAAGGCCTCTACCACCCATTCAAACTGCTCCATTATGGTCGATGTTAGAACCGCTGGGCTGTAATCATTGAAACGGGTCACTTTTATTTTCTTGGAGATTAGAATGATGGAGGTTTTCCTTGAAGCAGATGGGGACAGTGGACTGTTGAAGTGAAAAGAGGCCAGTGAAGTCTGTGGCCAGTTGCACAGTCTTAAGATGGTGGCGTTTGTCATCAAGAGTCCCCATCATTTGGGCCATCCGTGTTTTCACTGCTACCATTGGGCAGGAGACACAAAAGCCTGAAGTTCCACACGATGAGGTTCAGTAGCCTACAACTATTGGCTTTGTTAACTAGTTTCCATGATCCAAATCCTTCCTCGACATGGAATATTTGGACCACCTCTTGAACAACAATAAATCTGTAACCGAATGGTGGTCTGAACCAATTCTTTGATTGTTTTTTTTTTTACAGTCCTTTTCTTTTTAGTCTTGTAGAATTTACATGGAGTTGATGCACAATTAGATGTTTATTCTGTGTGTTCGTTCTGAGTCTTTGCAAACAAGATTTTCATTGTACCTCACAGCACTTGTTGATATGCCAATAAACTTGACTTAAGTTAACCTCTGTCACCGACATTAGTTGGGCACAGGCAGTGGGGGGTGTCCACGCCTCTTGCTTTTTTAGGATTATTTACTATAAAACATAGTGGTATCGTGGTAGATTTGCTACTTTACAGCGCCTGGGTGCGATATTGACTGTCTGTACGGAGTTTGTACGTTCTCCCTGTGACCGCGTGAGTTTTCTCCGTATGCTCCAGTTACCTCCCACACTCCAAGGATGTGCAGATTTGTAGGTTAATTGGCTTCTGTAACTTGTCTCTGGTGTGTCGGAACACACGGGTGAATGTGGCCGGCATGGACCTGTTGGGTTGAAGGGCCTGTTTCCATGCTCCATCTCGAAACATAAAATATACCATGTATCTGGGATTTCAATTGACCTCTGAAGATGAAGTTGGAGTAATTTAGTTTAGTTTAGCGATAGAGAGCGGAAACAGGCCCTTCGACCCACAGATTCCGTGCCGACTACTGATCACCCTGTACACTGGCACTATCCTACACACTAGGGACAAGTAACAATTTTGCTGAAACCAATTAACCTGCAAACCTGTAAGTCTTTGGAGTGTGAGAGGAAACTAGAGTACCCGGAGAAAACCAACGCGGTCACGGGGAGAACGTGCAAACTCCGTACAGACAGCACCCTTGGTCAGGATCGAACCCGGGTGTCTGGCGCTGTAAGGCAGCAACTCTACCGCTGCGCCACCGTGCCACCCAATAAGAGGAGGGGCAGAAAGTTCCTGATGGAGATTTTTGAATTTGAGGTCAATCACATCTGTTTCTACTCGAGAACTCGCCTTCAGATTTCCCCCTTTATACCAGTAAATGCTGGATGCACAGACAAAACTATCAAGCCGAAACTCATTAAAAAAAATAGTTGACAGAATTGCAACTCGTTATTTTCAGAAATATGTGCCTTTGGTTTTGAAAGTTACAAACACAACTCCAATTAAAAAATTAAGTGAGGAAGGGGAAAATCTAAAAATCAGTCAGTTTAACATCCTACTGATGCTACTTGAAACAGGCTTTACTGTACTCCATCTTGCACTAAATGCTATTCTCTTTACCCTCTATCTGTCCACTGTGGATGGCTCGATTGTAAGTCTTTGTATGGTCTTTTCACTGACTGGTTTAGTTTAGTTTAGTTTATTGTCACGTGTACCGAGATACAATGAAAAGCTGCTATCCAGTCAGCAGAAAGACAATACATGATTACAATCGAGCCATTTACAGTGTATAGATTAAGGAATTAACTTTTAGTGCAAGGTGAAAGGATAGCACGCAACATAAATTTTTTTGCAGTACTTCGGTACACGTGACAATAAACTAAACGATACTAAACTAAACTAAACTGAAACTAAGTGACTGAGGACTTTAAAAACTGGGTTCATCAAAGGATTTGGGAAAGGTGTTCAGGTTAAGTGTGACTCGTGAATACAAAGAAACTTTTACCTTTGACGGAAAAATCGAGAACAGATAGAGATAATTTTCATATTATAATAGGCCATTCAGGAATGGAATCAGGAAGCAATTATTTGCACAAAAATAGTAAAAATCTGGGACAATATCCCCCAAAATGCTATGGATGCAGGATTTGATTAGGATGGTTTGTAATTTAAATTAAGATCTAAATCAGCCTTGATTGAATTAAAAGGCAAATCAGAATAAAAGGAGTGAATTTAATGAAATCATCTGAAGAATTGTTCACTGGACAATTCAATGAGGGAGCTATTTGATGTGGTTTGTTTTTACGAACTTTTGGTGCCAATTTTCTTTCCAAACCAGAGAGCGAGTCAAACTCAAACATATCATTGCTCTGGTATTTAATTCAAGTGTTCTGTCCACTTTAGATCAGATGGGAATTGATCTTCTCAACTCTTACTCTGTGGTTTAATGAAAACATCACAAAGTCTCCTTTTGACTTTTATCCAAAGCAGGACCCTATTATTCATTTTATCAATAATAATGGTGTGTGGCAGCCATCCTGGGCACATTAAATTAACAATTTGATTCCCAGTTCCACGTCGACCACATTTACTTTAAACCAGTTGATTTTTCATGCAAAACATCTGTATGGTGGTTAAACGCAGGACCCTGCACTGATATATGAAATTCCTTAACCCACCATTTAAAGAGAGTGCCCCAATCAAAATGTGGGGCCGGTTAACATGAGGAATGCTCCAACAATGGTCCCATATTCAGCAATGGCGGAACCCCAACTTGTCAGTGTAAACGTACGGCTGGACCATTTGCAACCACGTTCGACCAGATGAACCAAGGGAAGGGAGGAGGAAAGGGAGGAAGGACTTTGCTTCAAACCTGTGCCTTTCTTACGCTCTTATTTATTTTCCTGCCTCTTCTTCCCTCTCCTTGTCCCCTCTTCTCTTCCCATCTCCCCTCTTGAACTTCCTCCCTCAACTATCATCTCCGCTCCTTCTCCTTCATTTTCACCCCCCCTCTCTTTATTTCTCTTCTCTTCCCCATGGCCCCTCTTACTTCCTGCTTCATCCCAGTCCTGTCCTCCCATTTCCTCCCCAATTGCTTCCCCGTGTCCCCTCCCCAAATGTCCTTACCTTCCCAGACCCATAATCAATTGGGAACATCTTCCTTTGTTCAAGGTATGAATCTGTAAATGATCAATCAGGACAAAGTTATGAATCTATAAATGCCGTGCATTCCCTTTAATTCCTTTATGTTTCATATTTACTCGGGTTTCTTGAGTGGGAGATGTGATTGAATGCTGTCAAATGTAACCAGTCTCTCCTCGCCTCTTAAGTTGGTTCATCAGGTTGAACTGAATTGGCTTTTGTGATGTATTTTTAATTTACTTTGGTGGTACAGTGCGGAAACAGACCCTTCAGCCCACTGAGTCCAAGCCAACCAGCAGTCACCCCGTACACTAGTACTATCCTACACAATAGGGGCAATTTACAATTTTACCAAAGCCAATTAATCAACAAAAATGTACGTCTTTAGAGTGGAGGGAGGAAACCGGAGCACCTGGAGAAAACCCAGGCGGTCACAGGGAGAGCATACAGACTCCGTACAGACAGCACCCGTAGTCAGGATCATAGTTAGTCAAAGTACTTGGATTGTTTTCTCCAGAGTGTTGGGGGTTGAGCGGAGACCAGAGAGAAGTTTATAAAATTGTGCGGGGCATAGACAGGGTAGACAGCCCAAACCTTTTCACCAGACGTAAACGTTGATGTTGCCGGGAAGTTTGAGTATTATAAGGAAGATGAGTGGGTTATAGTATGGTTCACCCTAGAGCTCATATACTGGGGAGCGCATGATGGGAAGAATGGCCAAGAATGTAGTCCGAATAGCAAAACTGAAACATTCTGCTGAAAAACAGGCTTCCTTATCTATAGGCAGGAAGATAGTTCTTCGTACTTTTGTCTCGGTTCTTAACAGTTGCAATCTTGCATTACAGCTGTTCTTGGTCATTGTGTTTAGTGGGCAGGACTCCTAAAGGTAAACAAACATCACTTTTACGAGGGGACCCCATGTGGAGAGTAGAATCCACGTTAGATACATGAGAGGTAGAAACATAGAATCATAGAAAATAGGTGCAGGAGTAGGCCATTCGGCCCTTCGACCCTGCACCGCCATTCAATATGATCATGGCTGATCATCCAACTCAGTATCCCGTACCTGCTTTCTCTCCATACCCCCTGATACCTTTAGCCACAAGGGCCACATCTAACTCCCTCTTAAATATAACCAATGAACTGGCCTCAACTACCTTCTGTGGCAGAGAATTCCAGAGATTCACAAATGTTTTCCTCATCTCGGTCCTAAAAGATTTCCCCCTTATCCTTAAACTGTGACTCCTTGTTCTGGACTTCCCCTACATCGGGAACAATCTTCCTGCATCTAGCCTGTCCAACCCCTTAAGAATTTTATAAGTTTCTATAAGATCCCCCCCCCCCCTCAATCTTCTAAATTCTAGCGAGTACAAGCCGAGTCTATCCAGTCTTTCTTCATATGAAAGTCCTGCCATCCCAGGAATCAGTCTGGTGAACCTTCTCTGTACTCCCTCTATGGCAAGAATGTCTTTCCTCAGATTTGGAGACCAAAACTGTACGCAATACTCCAGGTGTGGTCTCACCAAGACCCTGTACAACTGCAGTAGAACCTCCCTCTGCTCCTGTACTCAAATCCTTTTGCTATGAATGCTAAGAATAGAGTTTCAGAACAACAGGAATGCAAGATTACAGTTAACTTCAGAGAAGATGAAAGTTTACAGAAACATTAATTGATGATTGTTTAATACAACACCACAACTAACCATTGTGCCATGAGGGTATACGTATCCTCTAGTTACTATCGGATTTTGAAGTAGTTTGAACTTGCTCACACTGATTCCTGAAGTACATCGCTAAGGCCTTTATTAAACTGACTCGTTCGATAGACTCACCACTGATCTGTGAGTTGTTTTATTTTGTGTCTGTGCCTATCTGAGTAAAGTCAGATAAAGAGTACAAAATCCCCTCGTAAGGGAGTGTCCCACTTTCACAACCTAATTCACGATCTCGGCCGAGTTTGCCCTTGACTCGCACTCACAGCATGGTCGTCACGAGGTCGTTGGTAGGTCGTAGCAGGCCGTGATGCTAGTTGTAGGTACTTGTGGCATCAAGTAGGGCCGGGGCATTTTTCTAGCCTGATGAAAAATGTCCACGAGTAAACAAGGTTGCGAATGAGGTTGTGAAAGTGGGACAGGCCCTTTACAGTCGATGACCAGCACCCATCGCCAGGATCAACCCCGGGACTCTGACGCTGTAAGGCAACCGCTCCACCCATTGCACCACTCTGCTGCCCTTGTTCAAGACAAGAGCTGAAATGGACTAAAGCATCAAGCTTTTTGCAACTGCAAATTCAAATCCAAAAACAGGGTGCTGAAGGGATATCATCTGCACCCAAATTGCTTATTGCCTCTTCAACCACAGAAGGTGAAGAAAAATTAAATATTAAATATGGACTGAAATTGCTATTTGCACGATTAGCATACAAATGTGTTAGCACTCCTACATGAAGTTCCTTTGACCACTGTTCGAATGAAGGTGAGATGCTGTTTAAAATAAGCATGTTCATGTGATAATATTACACTGTTCAATTTTCAGGAGGGAATAATGGATCCTCGAGAATATGAATATCCTTGAAGCATTAGTAAAATGTGAGGGAGAAAGCAGCGGTGGTTTTTAATTGCCACCCAAGCCTATGAAATGAGATTACACCCCTGAAAATAGCCATTATTTCAGAATGTTAGCAGAAACCGCTGTAGCACAAGCTATGGTGACTCGAATAATACACAAGACCTATGAGTGAAGATTCCGCAGTGCCTTGAAATAAAAAATTTCCCTCCTTGTCTTCTCCCCCTCATGATTCTCCCAGCAGTCGTTAACTATTATCCACCTCATTGAAGACCCGCGGACTATCTTTGATCGGACATTACTACCTTTACCTTACACTAAACGTTATCCCCTTATCATGTATCTGTACACGCTGGATGGCTCGATCGTAATCACGTGTTGTCTTTCCACTGACTGGTTAGCACACAACAAATGCTTTTCATTGTACCTCGGTAGATGTGACTGATAAACTAATCTCAAACCCTATAATTTCTTGAATTCTCAGCAGTCTTGCAGTTGTGGTCCATGGAGCATCCATCTTAGCGAGCCATGCTCAGGGTTGGAAATACATGTCTACCTCTCCTTCTATCTCCTAAGCCCACCCTTGCTTTATAACCAAGGACTGCTTTCATATTGTACAGTGCCAATGATTAGTCATTAACCCTGCTTTGAAGAGCTTTGGGTTGCTTACTAGTTTGGTTTAGTTTGGTTTGGTTTGGTTTAGTTTGGTTTAGTTTGGTTTAGTTTAGTTTAGTTTAGTTTAGTTTGGTTTAGTTTGGTTTAGTTTGGTTTAGTTTGGTTTAGTTTGGTTTAGATTAGTTTTGTGATACGGATACAGATTGAAGAGCTGTGGGATGCTTACTAGTTAGTTTAGTTTAGTTTAGTCTGAAGAAGGTTCTCGACCCGAAACGTCTAGCCATTCCTTCTATCCAGAGATGCTGCCTGCCCCGCTGAGTTACTCCAGCATTTTGCGCCTATCTTCATGTTCACTCCTAATATGTGCAAAAGTTGCTTAACCTCGCTCGTAGAAGCAGCGACCTTTATTTTGGTAGACTGATGGAATTCACTGGTGTTATGTATATAAATGTAGAATATTCATTATCAACCAAGTTTATTATACTTATCCTTAAGATGCCATCCATGTTGGATTAATCCATCAACAAGCCTGGACAATTAAAAAATGAAATTAACTGCATTAAGTTGCTTTTTTTTTTTAACAGGTGAGATATGAATGAGGTTCATCACAGAATTGTTTTTCATGTCAATTTAATAATATGACAAGTGTAAATTACTGCTAAATACCATAACTGGCACTGAAAGTGGACTGCTTCAAGTGAGGAATATCGTTCCTTGAAGTATTCACTGTACTTAGAGATGTTGATAATACAGTTTTCAGTGCAATTTTTTTTTTTCTTGCTTTCACCCATTTTATTTATCTTTTAGTGCATGAATTGACTTTGAATTGATCCACACTAACTTAAACATAATTCACAATCCTTCAATCTTGTTGGTGAAGGAAATACATTATGCATTTTTTGATTATTTTTTTAGATTTACAAATACAGCGCGGAAACAGGCCCTTCGGCCCACCGAGTCTGCACCGACCAGCGATCCCTGTACACTAGCACCATCCTACATACTAGGGACAATTTACAATTTTCTCCGAAGCCAATTAACCTACAAATATGTATGTCTTTAGAGTGTGGGAGGAAACCGGAGCACCTGGAGAAAGACCAAACTCCTTACAAATAGCACCCGTAGCCGGGATCGAACCCGGGTCTCTGGCGCTGTAAGGCAGCAACTCTATCGCTGCGCCACCATGCCGACACTATGGCAACATAACACGTTACACACCTCCAGCAAAACTCGTCAAGGAAACATAAAAGCCATCTAACCGACTTAAAGCACACACTGTACCACTACAAAATTAGCAATCGATATTTTATGCTTATGCTTTGGATTTTTATTCTTGTTTTGCTTTAGGTGCCATAGAACCAATATTGAAGAATTGAGTCACTAATGGCCATACATGATAATGTTCTGCTGATGAATAGCTAACAATACAATTGGCATACCTTGTCAAGTGCCATGGTGGCGCCCAAAATGCGATCCACAACTTGGGCATTGGCCTTTGGGCTAGATTTAGCTGTAAGCCTGATTTATCTCCACGCTGCCTCACACACAGTCATAAACTAAGCAAATGTGAGAAGAGATAATGAGATACTATTGGAGGTAATGGGTTCAAAAACGCATTATACTAGATTACAGTGCAACTTTCAAAATGCTTGTTGTAGTACATTGCTATCCTCCCATGGGAGATATTAATAATTAAGGGACAGTAATAGTACCTGCTACACCTCCCCATTGGATTCTTGCAGCTACCCAAGTTGCAGTGAGCCATTAATGGCCACTTATTTTATGCAGAGTAATGATCATCTCAGAGGATGGTGCAGGCGCAAGCAACATGATTTTGTGGGGTTTGTCATCTAAATGCCGCAATCGAGAGAATTAATATTTTGCTAAGTAATTGCCCTTTAAGCCCAACGCAGATTAGAAACCTAATGACCTAATGGCCCATGAGACTTTCATATTTACATTATGGAAACTATTAACTCTTTCAAGTCCTTGGATTTTGAAGAATTCCCATTATTTTCAATGGAAACTTACGTCACTTTTGATAGCTTTGTGGAAGGGTTTTCCTAAACCAGATGTGTCCAGCAAGGGGTCCGAAGAAGGGTCTCGACCCGGAACGTCACCTGTTCCTATTCTCCAGAGATGCTGCCTGTCCCGCTGAGTTACTCCAGCTTCTTGTTTATCTGTGACCAACAAAGACGGGTTTGCTCAAACCAAACTCTGCTTCATCTCAGTTGCTTTTCATGGAGAGTTTGGTCAATGCGTGCTAGGCTGCTATATTTCACTGAGAATGTAGGCTAAGTCTGCTGCCAAATCCTAAGCATTGTGATGTACCTTCCTCCTGTGTACCTGTAGCACTTGGAATTAAGCTGTTCCTATTAGATACAAAATGCTTGTAGGTTAATTGCTGTCTGTAACTTGTAGTGTGTAGAGAGCGGATGAGAAAGTGGGATAACATAGAACAAGTGTGAATGGGTGGTACACAAAATTGCTGGAGAAACTTAGCGGGTGCAGCAGCATCTATGGAGGGAAGGAAATAGGCAACGTTTCGGGCCGAAACCCTTCTTCAAGTGTGAATGGGTGATTGATGGTCAGCGCGGACTCTGTGTGGCGGCGAGCTTGTTTCTATGCTGTTTCTCTAGTCCAAAGTAAACTAATTGGTTGCACTTCAGAAATGATCATACTTCAAAGATGTAGTTGAGTTATTAACGAATGATGGTTAATGACTGCTACTGAAATGGCACAAATGTGTCCTGCTGTTAGCTCAATGTGCTCTCACCCTGAATACTGGGCCTCATCACAGTAAGAGTTACTGTTGGAGTTTAACAATGTAAAGTTCTATGTGAGCAGATCCAGACCTATTTTGGTGAAGGAGTGAAGATGGTACTTCTGACCATCTTGAAGATACTAGAGATAAAGAGATTAAAAATAAGGGCAACATGGTGGTGCCAGCGGTAGAGTTGCTGCCTCACAGCGCCAGAGACCCGGGTTCGATCCTGACTGCAGGCGCAGTCTGTACGGGGTTTGTACCTTCTCCTCGTGACCTGCGTAGGGTTTTCTCTGAGATCTTCGGTTTCCTCCCACATTCCAAAGACGTACCGATTTGTAGGTTAATTGGCTTGGTCATAAATGTAAAATTATCTCTAGTGTGTGTGTGGGGTTAAGGTTAATGCATGGGGTGATCGCTGGTCGGTGCGGACTTGGTGGGCCGAATGGCCTGTGTGCGCGCTGCATCTCTCAACTAAACTAAACTAGAAAAGGCATCTTGCTAAAGAGTTCCATGATCAGAAAACTGGGAGGGTGATAACCAGTCATCGGTAATTCAACTACAATACGCCATATATTGAAGTGGTCTAAAACAATACAATTTCAAATACTTAATGGTGTGTTCACATATACAGCACATGGATTAAAAGCCTGTGATTAAGGGCTGTGTGAGGTAGAGTTTATATAAATTAGCAATATTCTTATAGATAAACGTGCCTGGAGAAATGTCTCGACCCTTAAACGTCACCCATCCTTTTCTCCAGAGATGCTGCCTGACCCGCTGAGTTACTCCAACACTTTGTGTCCATCTTTGGTATAAGCCAGCACGTGCAGTTCCTTGCTTTCATCTTGCTTTCTTAAAGACTTTGGACACAAATGCTATAAACCTAAAATAAATGGGAAAAGAGCAGGAAATCTCTGCTTTGAAGGCAGGATCATTGAAGGGAAAAGGCAGGGCAATGCTGGGATGTTTCAATGCTCAACTGCAGTTCATTTCCAGCAACAGATTGTGCCATTGGCATCTAGATTGGCTCTAAAGAAGCAGAGGGTAGGCCAAGCCACAAGGTGTGAATGGGGAACTTCTGATATTAATGTGGGAGAATGGGTGGTGGGTGTATGGAACGAGCCGCCGGAGAAGGTAGTTGAAACAGGTGGTATCACAACGATTAAGCGATATTCATACAGGTATATGGATAGGATAGGTTTAGAGGGATATGGGCCAAATGCAAGCAGATGGGACTAGTGTAGATGGGGCATGTTGGGCTGTGTGGGCCAGTTGTGCTGAAGGAGCTGTCATCGCCCCTTAGTGTACAGGGAGTGAATGGGAAAGTGGGAGAACATAGAATTAGTGTGAATGGGTGATGGATGGTCGGTGAAGGCTGACAAGCCTGTTTCCATGCTGTATGACACTATGGCTCCTAAAGATAGCAGTCAGGGGATATGGGGAGAAGGCAGGATGGGGCACTGATTGGGGATGATCAGCCATGATCACATTGAATGGCGGTACACCTATTGTCTATTGTCTATTGATTCTAATGCACCTAATCCATCACACACTTCACAATTGAACTCTCCAGCCTTACATCCCTCTGAAAACAGATAGTTTGATAGTACTTGGTACCTTGGCAGTCCCGTCAGAAATCTTCCTTTGCAAACGTGAATGAGTTCATCTTTTTGCCTATGAAGTCCACAGTGCATTAGCTTGTGGCTGCATGTCACAGACAGCAAGCAACACCAGCACAGAAATGATAAGAGCAACCAACCTTTGCTGAAGATGTTAAGGCTTTGTTTCAGTGCTCATGTTGCTCTTTTTAATACTATTTGGTTTAGTTTAGTTCAGTTTAGAGATACAGTGTGGAACTAGGCCCTTCGGCCCTCCGAGTCCGCACCGACCAACGATCCCCACACATTAACACTGTCCTACACACACACACCAGGGGAAATGTACACACACACACACCAAGCTAATTAACCTACAAACCTGTACGTCTTTGGAATGTGGGAGGAAACTGAGAGGATCTCGGAGGAAACCCACGTGGTCGCGGGGAGAATGTCTAAACTCCGTACAGACGGCACCCGTAGTCGGGATCGAACCCGGGTCTCTGGTGCTGCAAGCACTGTAAGGCAGCAACTCTACCGCTGCACCTCCGTGCCGCCCAATTTAGATTGCGATGGTTCATTCCAATCCCTAACCATTGTTGGGCAACATCCAAAGGCAAGCCCAATTTGATTGCATGACATTTTTTGGTTTGCTACATTAACAGGTTGGTTAACTGGTTGAAATTATTTTGTTTCAGAACACAATCACAATGATAGAGAATAGCAGGCGCATGAAGTCTGGATACTTTCTATTTTACACTTGGCCTTCAAATAATTACTCGTTCAGAGCACCTAAAACAAAATTGAGCAGACAGATTCTTATTGGCAAGAAATTTGTTAGCCTACCAAATTCTCCCTAATCACTTTTTTCCCCAAGAATTCGCCCAGACGGTAGAAAACTTGTTCTGAAAAACGACACTGGTCAAAAGGATTAATAATATTTCACAAATTAAAGAATCATACCTTATCATCTTCTGTTCAGTTATCCCCTTCTGTATGTGTAAGAAGGAACTGCAGATGCTAGCTTAAACCAAAGATAAACACAAAGTGCTGGAGTAACTCAGCGGGACAGACAGCGTCTCTGGAGAGAAGGAATGGGTGACATTTTGGGTTGAGACCCTTCTTCAGACTGAGAGTCAGGGGAGAGTGAAATGGACATCACCCATTCATTCTCTCCTGAGATGCTGCCTGTCCCGCAGCATTACTCCAGCATTTTGTGTCTATCTTTGGTGTAAACCAGCATCCGCAGTTCCTTCCCACACATTTAATCCAAAGAAATCAGTTGTATTCAACAAATAAATTCTCATGGTTTCCCTCTTTAGATATAAATTCTGTGAATGATGCAAAGAGCATTTGTTGGAGTGAATTATGATAAACATTCCTGGGAGAAATACCATTACATCAAATGGCATCGGTACCTTTAATCATGGTGGCCACTAACATAGAAACATAGAAACATAGAAAGGTGCAGGAGTAGGCCATTCGGCCCTTCGAGCCTGCACCGCCATTCAATATGATCATGGCTGATCATCCAACTCGGTATCCTGTACCTGCCTTCTCTCCATACCCCCTGATCCCTTTAGCCACAAGGGCCACATCTAACTCCCTCATAAATATAGCCAATGAACTGTGGCCTCAACTACCCTCTGTGGCAGAGAGTTCCAGAGATTCACCACTCTCTGCGTAAAAAATGTTTTTCTCATCTCAGTCCTAAAGGATTTCCCCTTTATTCTTAAACTGTGACCCCTTGTCCTGGACTTCCCCAACATCGGGAACAATCTTCCTGCATCTAGCCTGTCCAACCCCTTAAGAATTTTGCAAGTTTCTATAAGATCCCCCCTCAATCTTCTACATCGGGAATTCATTCTTGGCATCCCACTCCTCCCTTTCACAACCTTGAAAGCTCTTCTCCAAACTTACTTCTTGATCACTGAATCTCCAAGCCTTTCTATGCAACCTTGATTCCAACGATGTTCAATGGTGCTTCTGATTAAAAACTTTGGGATGTGCTGTTACATTGCAGGAACTGAATACGCAAACACTTCCTCTCTTCGCGAAATGCTTCTCGTCTTATGCTTCCAATCCGTTTACCTGAAACCGTCAGCCAAACGAACACCACTGTACTGGTTAGCGTGTTGAAGGCAGCTTAACCCAGATTTCAAGGCACATTCATAATTGCATTGGTGGCTGTTTTGTTTTGCATTAAATTGCATGTAGTGCAAAATCTTTGCTTCGTGAAGTGAATGCAGATCAAACTGCAGCTGACGACTGTGTTAAAAAAAAAAACTTACCCCACTGAGTTAATCTAAAGGCAGATCTAAAACTTTACTTCATTCCTGTTAATTAGCAAACTCCTGATGAGTTTTCAGGTATTATTGCGTTTTAATAAAACTCGGAGAAGACGGATAGTTTTGACGGCTGTGCAGTGCTGTCCATTGAGGAGCAGAAAAGAGAGATACTGCTCCACTGACAGCAAACCTATTACGGCCAACACAATGGATTGCTTGGCAAATGTTAACAATGGTAAGTGCTGCTCATCTGTGACCATAAAAATATATATCGCTGGAGCGTGGATGAGATGAAGTGAGCAGGCAGGGAAATCTGAGCCCACCCTTTCAAGAAAGGATGACCTTGCGACTATCAGGGGTTAGCACTCTAAATGCTCAGACCTAACTGTCTACTTCCTCTACAATTTGACTCTTATTTGTGTGTCTGGTCAGTGTCTGACCCGCAAGGTTAGGACGTCTGGAAGGGAGAACAAAGTGTTTTTGCATTACACAGCCATTAGCTGTTAAGAAAGGGGCCACGTTTAATTAAATTTGGTGGCAATCTTTGTCTGATGATTGGCTACCACAGCAAACAGCTGTTAAATGTGCTAAGCCAGTCAAGTCAAGGTTTTAGAGGTCCAATCTAATAAATTGCAGCACCGTGAGAACAGAGACATATTCAGTGCACACAGATGTCCATAAGGCCCAGGTGACTTGAAATTCAATGCATGTATCTGCTAACAATGGACTGAATACTAATTGAGCAGCTATGGAGAATTAGTGTAGCCCCTGAAGCAATCTCACTATCAATGGTAGCGTCTCATAAATATGATGGGACTCAGCTGCCTCTTCTTTGGCAATGGTTGTGCATCAATGCTGTCCTTGTTGAAATATTCTTGCCCAGATATTTGCACAATGCACAAAATTGTAGACAAAAGCCGAAGATGCAACACTGGGTGGGTGCCTTTGAACATAGTAGAAAAAGGTGATACACTTTTAACCTTTGGGCGAAGTGTGGGTGATTTTTAACACAGAGTGCCACTGTGAGATGGAAATGCTTAGAAGGTCCATCTTCTATCAGCCAACTCTTTGAAGAGAGGACCTGCGGATGTTGGTGTATAGCGAAGATAGACACAAAGTGCTGGAGTCACTCAGCGGGTCAGGCAACATCTCTGGGGAAAAAGGATGGGTGACGTTTTGGGTCGGGACTAAAGGAGGGTCTGGAGGAGAGTCCCAGTGGAACTGTTAGGATGACTAGGGTTGGGGAGGGAGGAGTGGGAGAAAGAGGGGGAATGCAGGAGAACGGGCATAGATGATGGCACAAGATGGGCATAGTTTGTGGAGATGTTTGCAGTGGAGCGGTAACCTGGAGACACAAGTGACTGCTGATGCTGGAATCTTGAACAAAACACAAAGTGTTGTAGGAACTCGAAGGATCTGGCAACATCTGTAGAGGACATGGGCATGGGATGTTTCAAGGCAGGATCCTTCTCTGGACTGTTCAACTTCAACATCTTCTTTAAGGCCACAACAAACCTCTGACTATGTGTTGTCTGTGCTAATCAGACATGACCAGTGTACTGCAATAGAAACATAGAAAATAGGTGCAGGAATAGGTCATTCGGCCCTTCGAGCCTGCACCACCATTCAATATGATCATGGCTGATTCATCCAACTCAGTATCCCGTACCTGCCTTCTCTCCATACCCCCTGATCCCTTTAGCCACAAGGACCACATCTAACTCCCTCTTAAATACAGCCAATGAACTGTGGCCTCAACTACCTTCTGTGGCAGAGAGTTCCAGAGATTTACCACTCTCTGTGTGAAAAATGTTTTTCTCATCTCGGTCCTAAAGGATCTCCCCTTTATCCTTAAGCTGTGACCCCTTGTCCTGGACTTATCCAACATTGGGAACAATCTTCCTGCATCTAGCCTGTCCAACCCCTTAAGAATTTTGTAAGATTCTTCAATAGATGAACATATACCATCATAGTCCTATTTAGTCTGTGCCACTGTTTTAGTTCAGTTTAGTTTAGAGATACAGCATGGAGACGGGTCTTTCAACCCACCGAGTCCGTGCCGACCAGCGAGCCCTGCACATTAACACTACCCACTAGGGACAACCTAGAATTGTACCAGGCCAATTAACCTACAAACCTATACGTCTTTGGAGTGCGGGAGAAATCCGGAGATCCTGGGGAGGGGAGGGGAGGGGAGGGAAGTTATGCAAGGCTTAAAGGATTGTTAACATAACGGGGAGCATAAAAGGTTTAAATGCAGTTGTAATTAACAGGAATGGGATCAAAGGTCCAAAGTGCTGGAGTGATAATTGTGTAGTAGATTTGTTAAACAAATTATTAAATGCTGCATAGCACCATCGTGAGATGCTGCCTGTGCCGATGAATTACTCCAGCGTTCTACGTCTATCACTGGTGAATGATGAGGTGTCTGACCTTTAGTTCCTCAAATACCATTGGATTGGGCGCCAATAGCAGGTGACACCTTCCTAAAGGGGCCAGTGACTGGAAAACTCAGCTGTCTGGAAATCCAAGTAGCAAACCGGACAGGGGTGGGACGTCGGTTTACGGGACATTCCTGATGGAGGCGATGGCCTTTATGCCACCTGTAGCTGGGACTTTGAAAATGACGCTAAAAATGGTGACTCTTGCATATAGACTCAGTTGTTCATTTCTTGGCATTCTGTACCTAATTGGGGTTGTTCTTATGTATGGCAATATTCTTACTGATCTGTATGCAAAAAAATAATAATTTCAATGTACCTTGGTACATATGATAATAAAGAGCCATGGAACCATCAAACCATTAGATTCTAGTATCATTGCATTGTGGTTTACGTTGAAACTTAATCCATAAATATTCCTGTATATTTTGTGTTATACTGAAGGCTCTCTCCTTTTCTTATACAAAACAACTGACAACAGTGTTTAAGAAGGAACTACAGATGCTGGGAAATCGAAGGTAGATAAAAATGCTGGAGAAACTCAGCGGGCGAGGCAGCATCTACGGAGCGAAGGAAATAGGCAACGTTTCGGGTCGAAACCCTTCTTCAGACTGATGTAAGTGGGTGGGGGTGGGGGGGGGGGGGGGGGACACAAGAAAGGAAAAGGTGGAGCCGGTGGGCTGAGGGAGAGCTGAGAAGGGGAGGAGAATGTAGGGACTACCTGAAATTAGAGAAGTCAATGTTCATACCACTGGGATGCAAACTGCCCAAGCGAAATATGAGGTGCTGCTCCTCCAAATTACGGTGGGCCTCAACAGTGTTTCCTCCTTCAATCAACTCACTCGGAAATTCATTCCAAGCATTGTCTGTGGATTTCACCTGCTAAGTGACCTAAACAAGTGGCTTGAAGATCTCAGAAAGTGGACCACGCCATGCTGTGAATTATATTCTGCACTCAGTATCTTCCCCATTGCTCTATCTATTATAGTTGAGTTTGAGCTGATTGTATCTATATCTGATCTCCTTGGATAGCATGCAAAATAAAGCTTTTCACTGTACCTCGGTACATGTGACAATAATGAACCTAAACCTAAAACTCGAGAGGTTACTTTAATATTCTCTCGTGTACTGATGTACAGTGAAAAGCTTTTGTGTTGTGTGTCAACCAGTCAGTTTAAAGACTGTACATGATTACAATCAAGTCATCCACAGCGTACAGTTACAGGAAAAAGGGAATACTGCCTTAAAGGACAGCTCATCACATAATATAATTAATCATTTCAGCCATAGCCAAACTCCGAATAAACGTCTGAAGAAGGGTTTCGGCCCGAAACGTTGCCTATTTCCTTCGCTCCATAGATGCTGCTGCACCCGCTGAGTTTCTCCAGCTTTTTTGTGTACCTTCGATTCTCCAGCATCTGCAGTTCCTTCTTAAACACTCCGAATAAACAGTTATACAAATCCTGTTTGCATTGTTGTACAAAAACACCATGATGAAGCCTGGTTAAAATGCCCAGGTTATTTGGGGATTTTTTTCAATTTGCCTTTCATTATCCAGACAAACAAAGTTATTTTGTTTACCTTTCGAGGACTGTCAGCGTTGGTGTATTTTGTTTTTCTTTGTATTTTCAGGTACACGTCTACCAGCAAACTCTTTGTTCTTTGCCACGTCTCCTTGGGCAACCGATTCCCTCAGGTACCTTAGCCTGGAGGCCTTGACGTCAAAATGGGCCAGGTCGATAAAGGTGAGAGATTGTGACTATGGGTGCGACACAGGCAATGGGAGGAGGTCCACCATATAGGAGTCCTCGAGGAACAATCAAATCCATTTTGAGATGCTTGTTTTGTTTTTGTTCCACAACATTTATTTATTTTCCTTTTGAAAGCGATTGCGGATTTTTAGTTTAGTTTAGTTTAGAAATACAGCGGGGAAACAGGCCCTTCGGCCCACCGAGTCCACGCCGACCAGTGATCCCCGCACACTAACAACATCCTACACACACTAGGGACATTTCCATTGAATTTCCATTCAATTCCAAGCCAATTAACCAACAAACCTGCACGTCTTTGGGGTGTGGGAGGAAACCGAAGACCTTGGAGAAAACCCACGTAGTTCACGGGGAGAAGATACAAACTCCGCAAGGACAGCACCCGTAGTCGGGTTCGAACCCGGGTCTGTAAGCGCTGTAAGGCAGCAACTCTACTGCTGCTCCATCCTAATTCTATGTCTGTATCAAAAACAATAACCTTTTCAAATAGGGGCAATTTCCAAGGGTCATCAAGGGAGATGGTGAGAGTGTGGAAGGTGAGTGTAGGCCATGAATGAAATTTGAGTGTGATTCAGTCCAGTGTGTCTCCAGTGGTGAAAGAGGGAACTGCTTCCATTGTTGCACTGTGGAGGTTAGAGGGAGACCGAGTGTACAAAGGCACCTAATGAACAGAGGTACCCTCCTGAATCACTTGAAATTGCCAATTTTCCGTGTCCAGCTCAAATGGAAATGGATGTACTTTTCAATTGTTTTGATAATATGAATATGTAGGCCTAATTCTGTGACTCATCTAACAGGACTGCCTGCTATTTACTAAGCCCATTGGAATAGAGCCAGGGGGCGGTGGAGTATTAGTCCCTGTTGACACTTGATATAATTTCAAAACAAAATTGTTCCATGCCTTGCATTTGTTCTCGGGTAACTGTCTGTCAACGAGAAGCTCACACCAGCCTTGTTGGCTTTCCAGGGCTCAGTGGAGAGTGGAACGGTGGGTGGGTTGGCTGCAAGAAATAAGAATCAGGTGTTTCCTAGACTGACGTGAGGCCAACATTCGAACATCCATTGCCTCAAAACCTTGGCAGACACGCATACCTCGAGAGGAGTGTCAAGAGTGTACATTGTCCTATGGATCGACAACGGAACAATGAACTTGTCACTTGGAGCAGCGTAACAGGCATGTGGACACGATACCCACAGATGATAAATGATTAATGGCAAAATTCAATAAATTAATTATCACAATGCTAGTGCAAACTATACCCAAAGTCCTGAATGCAACCAAAGACAATCCTTAGAAGTTCAGCATGGCCAAATGCAGAAACAGAGAACTGCAGATGCTGTTTATACCAAAGCAGGCACAACATTTTGGGGTAACTTTGTGCATCAGGCAGCATCGCTGGAAAGTTGGGTGATGTTTGCCGTAGTGACTTCAGTCTGAAGAAGGGTCCTGATCCGTTCATCACCCATCCTTTTTCACCAGAGATACTGCCTGTCCCGCTGAGTTACTCCAGCACGTTGTGTCTATCTTCGGCCTGAACAAGTTGGGCTGAAAGGCCTATTTCTGCGCTGTATGACTTTATGAATCGAAAACAAAATTTAAAAGAGATTTGAACAAGTACGGGGAGAGGATAGGTTTGGAGGAATATGGGCCAAAAACAGACTAATAGGACTGGAATAGTTGGGGTGTCTTGGTAGGCATGGATGGGCAAGTTGGGCTGAAGGGCCTGTCATCATGCCATATGACTCTATAACCCCATATTCTGCACTCTGCAACTACCCCTTTGTTCTACCCATTGTACTTGAGTTTGCTTCATAACAAGTCAGGTCGGGGGGGAGTACACCCGCCACAGGTACCATGTAATCCCGTGCTACCTGCTCCATGGTCGGATAGTCGGCGACTAAACCGTCTCCCCCACCTGGTTTGCCAGGTGAGGAGGGGGCTGTGGACCCCCAGCAGGACCACAAACAAGACCTGTCAAAGGGCGGATGAGTCAATAGCCATCCACACTTCAGTAGAAGTTGCGATCACTGTCGTACAAAGCATTGTAAGGAATGATGATAAAGCACACACACACACACCAAAATCCTATACTTCCAGTGGCGGAAGTCCTCAGGAACTGGAGGACAGGAATGTGTCCGTCACCCTTCCTGTTGGAAACCGGCACCACTGCGTCGCTAATGTTTCCAACGATGACGAATGAATTGCTTCATTATATTTATGTTCAGTTTAGTTTAGAGATACGGCATGGCAACATGTCCTTCTGGCCACTTACCCCACACTGACCAGCAGTCAGCTGTTCACACTATTATCCATCTATCCCATCCATACCCTCTGCCCCAGGGGCAACTTTTCAACAGTCAAGTATCTTACAAACCTGCATGTCTTTGGGACGTGGAAAGAAACCTGAACACCTGGAGGAAACCCATGTGGTCACAGGGAGAACGTGCAAACTCCGCACAGCACCCGAGGGCAGGATGAAACCTGGTCTCCGCCGCTGTGAGGCAGTGGTTCTACCAGCTGCACCACTGTATAGTTATAGATTCATCTGATTGTGTAGGAAAGAACTGCAGATGCTGGTTTAAATCGAAGGTAGACACAAAATCCTGGAGTAACTCAGCGGGACAGGCAGCATCTCTGGAGAGAGGGAATGGGTGACGTTTCGGGTCGAGACCCTTCTTCAGACTGATTCTGAAGACTGAAGAGGGGTCTCTACCCGAAACGTCACCCATTCCTTCTCTCCCGAGATGCTGCCTGTCCCGCTGAGTTACTCCAAATAGATCTGATTGCTCAGTTCAGTTCAGTTTCGGTTGAGTTTATTGTCACGTGTACTGAAGAACAGTGAAAAGCTTTTGTTGCTGCTATCCAGTCAGCGGAAAGACAATACATGATTATAATAGAGCTGTTACAGTGTGTAGATACACGATAAGGGAAAAAACTTTTAGTGCAAGGTTAAGCCAGCAAAGTCCAATCAATGATTGTCCGAGGGTCACCAATGAGGTAGATAGTAGTTCAGCACCGCTCTCTGGTTGTGGTAGGATAGTTCAGTTGCCTGATAACACCTGGGAAGATTGGATTGGATAGCATGCAACAGAAAGCTCTATACTGTATCTCAGTACATGTGACAATAATAGATCAAAACCTAAATGATACGATATGATAGAACTTTATTCATCCCAGGAGGGATATTGATCACAGGGGTTACAGTTTAAGGATAAGAGGGAAGCCTTTTAGGACCGAGATCAGAAAATCATTTTTTACGCAGAGTGGTGAATCTGTGGAATTCACTGACACAGAAGGTAGTTGAGGCCAGTTCATTGGCTATATTTGAGAGGGAGTTAGATGTGGCCCTTGTGGCTAAAGGGATCAGGGGGTATGGAGAGAAGGCAGGTACAGGATACTGAGTTGGATGATCAGCCGTGATCATATTGAATGGCCGTGCAGGCTCGAAGGGCCGAATGGCCTACTCCTGCACCTATTTTCCATGTTTCTGTGCTGCTGTGATCTGACAACAGCCATTAAACACAAAATACACGAAACATGAAATTAAAGTGACGAGTGGAAAAGATTGGGGATGTGCAACGATTAGGGAGGGAGGGGGTGAGGAGGCTGGGGGCAGTCAGTCTACCCCACGACAGAAGGGGGAGGAGTTATGGCTATCAAAGGAGTGGCTCCTTTGATAGCCCCAAGGAGTTTGATTTGTGGCTATCAAACTTTGTACAGTTTGATAGCCACGGGGAAGAAGGCTCTCCTGTGGCGTTCTGACCTGCATCTTGGTGGAACCAGTCTGTTGCCGAAGGCGCTCCTCAGGTTGACAGCCTGCTGCAGAACAGCCTCAATGACCCTGTGCTAACATCAGGTGTATCAGTTCATCTTCTGTACAAGAAGTACCAGATTGACAAATCATTGTGTCGACCGCGTTGACCTTCCTGTCTGCAGGTAATCACCTGAGTACAGTTGGAGGGTGTGGAACAATTTTGTTTTGAAATCATCTCAAATGTCAAAAGGGATTAATTCTCCGTCGCCCTGGGGAGATATTCTTGTGGGATCACTGAGCAGCAGGCTGAGTCACAAAATCAGGCATTAATAGTTGTACCAACAAAACAATCAAACTGAACTGCATTTGCCATGAAACTGCTTAGGGAGGTTAGTGGTTAACAGTGATGTAGCATGGACACCTTCGTGAGGTAACTTGGTTCAGATTTTATAAATAAGCCTGGATATCATGGATGTGGAGAGGATGTTTCCACTAGTGGGAGAGTCCAGGACCAGTGGTCACAGCCTCAGAATTAATGGAGGTGCCTTTAGAAAGGAGATGAGAAGGAATTCCTTTTGTCAGAGGGTGGTGAATTCGTGGAATCCATTACCACAGACGGCTGTGGAGGCCAAGTCAATGGATATTTTTATGGAGACTGATAGATTCTTGATTAGTACGGGTGTCAGGGGTTATGGGGAAAAGGCAGGAGAATAGGGTTGAGAGGGAAAGATAGATCAGCCATGATTGAATGGCAGAGTAGAAAATGGGCCGATTGGTCTAATTCCTCTCCTAGAACTTATGAACTTATGAACTGTCCTCATCCTTCATAACACAATAAAGGTCCCTTGTATCTTCCACATCCTGGTGTTAATAGGCCTACATAATAGACTTGCTTTGGCACATGATCCACTGTAACCTGCATGTCTTTGGATGTGCGGGAGAAAACCAGAGCACCCGGAGAAAACCCACGTGGTCACGGAGAGATCGTGCAAACTCCGTACAGATAGCATCCGTAGTCAGAATTGAACTCAGGCTCTGTATGGCAGCAACACGGTTCCTAAAATAAGTAAACAAACCCTTATTACGTTCTTTAAGTGTCCCCGACATTCCGAGAAAATAGAATAGTAGAAAATATTAGGTGTTTTACCTCCATATTTTTACACCTAGAATGAATAACACATTAAGAAACCAACAATAATTAAAAATATTAAACAAAAGTAAAATAGATTTAGAAGTATTGTAGTAACCAAATTACCATGCCCTTATAATTAAAAGAGGCTTTCCATCCAATGTACCTCTGGCCATTTGGCGACTGAATGCAGAGTTGATTAACAGGTGCTTGGTCATAGAGTCATAGAAACATAGAAAATAGGTGCAGGAGGAGACCATTTGGCCCTTCAAGCCAGCACCGCCATTCATTGTGATTATGGCTGATCATCCACAATCAGTAACCCGTGCCTGCCTTCTCCCCATATCCCTTGATTCTGCTAGCCCCTAGAGCTCTATCTCACTCTCTTTTAAATTCATCCAGTGAATTGGCCTCTACTGCCTTCTGTGGCAGAGAATTCCACAAATTCACAACTCTTTGGGTGAAATGTTTTTTTTCTCATCTCAGTTTTAAATGGCCTCCCCTTTATTCTTAGACTGTGGCCCCTGGTTCTGGACTCCCCCAACATTGGGTCATAGAGTGATACAGGATGTAAACAGGCCCTTCGGCCCAAATTGTCCACACCGGCCAACATGTCCCATCGACACTAGTGCTACCTGCATGTGTTTTCCCCTTATCTTTCCAAACCTGTCCTATTTATTGTTTACAGTCTACTATGTTTACATATTCTATTGTGCTGCTGCAAGTAAGAATTTTATTTTTCTATCTGGGACATAGGACAATAAAACACTCTTGACTCTTGACTATCAGTGTACCTGTCTAACTGTTACTTAAACGTCACGAAAATCCCTGCCTCAACTGCCTCCTCCGTTCCATACACCCTCGTTCCATACACCCACCACCATTTGTGCAAAAACGTTACCCACTTATCCAAGGCTGATGGTGCACAATTGGGATGCAGTTACCTGAGAGCAGCCAAATGCTGGCAATTCCTTTCCAAACTACCACCAGCTCAATTGCACTCAGTTAATCAGAATCAGAATCAGAATCAGAATCTGCTTTTATTCGCCAAGTATGTTTTGCAATATACGAGGAATTTCATTGGCCAGGTCAGTCATACAATTAAAAGCAACAGACTCAAAAACACATTTTAACATGAACATCCACCACAGTGACTGCTACACATTCCTCACACATGTGAAGGGAGATGAAATAAGGTTCAGGTCCTTCCTTTTGTTCTTCCTCGGTCGAGGGTCTCGAGCCGCCGTTGACGGGACGGTCTTGACTCCCGTAGCCGGTGGCGTTCAGACCCTCCGCGTCGAGGCGTTGAGCTCCTGCATAGGGGGGGTGTCAGCTCCCCCGCGCCGGGCGATCGAGTCTTGCGTCGGGGCTGGTCGAACCTTCTACTGCATTGGAGCTCCTCACTCTGCCTCTCCCGAGACTGCGAGCCCTAAATGGTAAGTCTGCAGGCCGCGGTGGGAGCGATCCCAGGCAAGGGATCAGTTCCGATGTTAAGTCCGCACCCCGCGGTGGGGCTCACGACAGTCTGAGGCGGCTCCCAGCTCCAGCAATGGCAGGCCACAGAGCCCGGTGAATGTGATCCGAAAAATTGATCACATCTCCGGGAAGGTAGGAACTTGAAAAAAAGTTTCCCCCGATCCCCTCCCCCCACATAAAACAAATCGAAGTACATTAAAATAAACTTTTAACAAATGGTAAAAATAACAAAAAGATGAAAATACGAACACACTGCCGGCAGGGCTGCCATCTCCACGGCGCTCCTTTGGAGAAATGGAGACTGTTGCCTGACTGTGGTACAATACACACATTTTTCACTCTGTTCCAGTCAAGAACAAAGTTAAAATCTTAATCCACGTGTCTTTGGAAGTCACGATAACTCCACATAAGTCAACCACTTTTTCCCTTGCTTGTTCCAATGTTTATGTTCGTTTATTAATAGAACTAAAATCCTCACATCTCCGTTGTTAAACCTTGTCGACAAGAAGACTGATGATTGGTTTAATACCAGAAACATCTTTTCAATTCCATCATTTGGAACTCATGAATGTACATTTAATCCAAGACTTTAACATGTTTCCCAGTGGAATGGGCTCCTCCAATAACTCAATAACAGTTCTATGAGTGGAAAGATTCCTCTCCATCACCTCTCCATCGTAGTTTCTCTTTGAGACTATCAGGCTCCAGATTCCTCTTGGCCTTCCTCTCTGGTTTCTCTTAGTCCCTTTGTACTTTAGACTGTAGATACAGCATCAAAGCAGGCCCTTCGGCCCACCGAGTCTGCGCCGACCAGCGATCACACCGTCCACTAGCAGTATCCTACACACTGGGGGCAATTTACAATTTACAGAAGCCAATTAACCTACAAGCCTGTACGTCTTTGGAGTGTGGGAGGAAAACGGAGCACCTGGTGAAAACCCACGCAGGTCACGGGGAGAATGTACAAACTCAGTACAGTCAAGCACCCATAGTCAGGATCGAATCTGGGTCTCTGGCGCTGTAAGGCAGTAACTCTACCGCTGCGTTCCCGTGCCCCCCCCTGTTAATTATGTATTTCCACATTTCCAATGCCTCAAATAAAACAGTAAGTCTTGCAGCAGCTATGGAGCTAAAACAGAACAGAGCTATCTTTTCAAATCCCTGACATTTCTAGTTTGATTCCACTTCTTGGAAGGCAAGCCATGTGTCTCAGGGCTTATAAAAACTGGTCGGCACGGTGGCGCAGTGGTAGAGCTGCTGCCTCATAGCACCAGAGACCCGGGTTTGATCCTGACTACAGGTGCTGTTTGTTTGGAGTTTCTACGTTCTCCCCGTGAACACGTGGGTTTTCTCCGGGTGCTCCGGTTTCTTCTAACATTGCAAAGACGTGCAGGTTTGGAACTGGCATCTGTAAATTGCCCCTAGTGTGTAGAACATAGAACTAACGTACAGGCAAACTCGTTGGACAGAAGGGCCCGTTTCCACGTTGTAACTCTAAACTTTAAACTCAATATGGGAATAGGACAAATCATTTCTTGCTTTTAACTCCAGCCAAATGTTTTCTACTTTCATTTTAGTTTGCAAATTGGAAATGACATTAAGCAGAATCCACCGAGCAAGATTAGAATTTCCATTTCATTCAGCCTCTGATATAAACACTGGCATATATTTATGCCTGTGTTTTGTTTTCAGATGAGAACATTTAGCATTAACATTAAGACCCTGTAGAGTCACCTAGTGAGAGAATTTTCTCGTAGTTAATTGAGTTCAAATTGGAAGACCTTCTCTCCACCACCCTGAAGGGTGAAATTGGGATTTGGGGTAGGAAGGGATAGTTAAAAGTCAAAAATCGGACCCAAATTCTGTGCGCACCCACCCAGTGCCTTTCTGTTATTGAGGCAAGTACATTCACTCACATGTAATCTAATAACTGTAAAATACATTATGGAGAATGAGCATATAAATAGATTTACACATAAAGCCATAGTAACAATAAATGAGATATATCTGTGTATTCTCATTAAAACAGCAGTTTGATGGGAACAAGTTGCAAAAGTGATGAATCTCTAATTTATTTCTTTTCCGTGCTCGGTCTAATAACTGAATCATGAATAAAATTTTATGAGGTTAATCAATTGCAGCCACACACACAGTGAGAGGTTAGTGGTTTTCCCATGGCCAAGTTACAAAAGGCAGTACCTTGTGTGTTACAAAGCGACACAGATTGGAGGGAATTGACTTTAACTTTAGGTTGGAAATGGGTTATTTAATCCCCGTGCAACATTGTTGGAGATGTTTACCAAGCTTCCATGGGAAGTGGACGGCACAGTGGCACAGCCCAAACATCCTCGTAAATCTTCTCCGTAAATCTTTCCGATAACACCTTTCCTATAGCATGGTGCCCAAAACTGAACACAGTACTGTGTTCAAGAAGGAACTGCAGATGCTGGAAGATCGAAGGTACACAAACATGCTGGAGAAACTCAGCGGGTGCAGCAGCATCTATGGAGCGAAGGAAATAGGCCACGTTGGGGTCCGTTGCAGGTCTGGGTAAGTGAGGCCTGAAGTTGAGGGGGTGTCGATGTGAGGTCCTGCTGGTGCCGGCGCATCGCGACCAGGGTGGATCTCAGTGCCCGGTTGGGTACACTGCAGGGCGTAGAGTACTGTAGGGCGTAGAGCATCTATGGTGGCACAGCGGTAGAGCAGCTGCTTTACAGTGTCTGCAGCATTGGAGACCCGGGTTCGATCCCGACTACGGGTGCTGCCTTTGCGGAGTTAGTACGTTCTCCCCGTGACCGTACGGTTTTTCCCCGAGATCTTTGGTTTCCTCCCACACTCCAAAGACGTACAGGTGTGTAGGTTAATTGGCTTGATGTATGTGTAAATTGTCGCTGGTGGATAGTGTTAATGTGTGGGGATTGCTGGTCGATGCGGACTCAGTGGGCCGAAGGGCCTGTATATCGAAACTAAACTAAACTAAATACTCTAAATGCGGCCTCACCAATGTCTTATACAATTGCAGCATGAACTCCCAAAAGTGCAGTTAACTTTAGAGGTTAGGGGCGGCATGGTGGCGCAGCGGTAGAGCTGCTGCCTTACAGTGCCAAAGACCCACGGGTACTGTCTGTACGGATTTGTACATTCTCCCTGTGACCACGTGGGTTTTCTCTGGATGCTCCAGTTTCCTCCCACATTCGAAAGACGTGCGTTTTGCAGCGTAGTGCGTTAACAGGCTTCCGTAAATTGTTCCTACTGTGTAGCATAGAACTAGCGTACAGGTGCTCATTGGGCAGCGCAGACACGGCAGGCTAAAGGGCATTTTTCCACGCTGAATCTCTAAACTAAACTGAATTTTAAAAATACAAATGTGCTTCTTGGGTTTTCAAGCCGACCTTGTTTATTTGAGGTTTGTTGATGTTATTACAAACTAGTCCATTTGCAGTTGGAAGACAGATGCCTGTGTCAGACCCTGATAATGCTAGTGTACAGGGGTCACTGGTCGGTGCGAATTCATTCGGCTGAAGGGCTTGTTTCCGAGCTGTGTCTCTAAACTAAACTAAACTAAACATAAAGAAAACAAAATACATTGGTATCATCTTAATACACTGATGAGTCCGTCTTTGTGGAAATTCATTTACTTGTTACCCATTCTGGAACAGTAACTACATTTCCAAAATACTACACAGACTGTAAAGGGACTTCCAGATATTGAAAGCATTCAGTTTCAGCTTAGTTTATTGTCAGGTGTACCGTGGTATAGTGAAAGGCTTTTGATGGGTGCTAACCAGTCAGCAGAAAGACAATACTTAAGACATTTACAGTGTGTAGATATATGATAAGGGAATAATGTTTAGTGCAATGTAAAGCCAGCAAAGGGCCTGATTCCGCAATGTATCTCTAAACTAAACTAATCTAAACTAAACTAAAATAAAGTAAACTAAACTATACTAAGAATACTTAGAACAGTGCAAAACCCAGCTCGTATCCTGGCAAATGGAAAAAAAATTGAGTAAACTTGGCAAATAAATAAAGTGTTTGAAGAAGGGTCTCGACCGGAAACATCACCTATTCCTTTGCACCATAGATGCTGTCTCACCCTGCTGAGTTTCTACAGCATTTTTGTCTACCTTCAATTTATCCAGCATCTGCAGTTCTTTCTTTAAAAAAAAGCCAGATCAAGGATCATTTGAGGGTCAACAAAGAGGTAGATAGTAGTTCAGCACTGCTCTCTGGTTGTGGTAGGATAACAGTTGGGAAGAAACAGTCCCTGAATCTGGAGGTGTGTGTTTTCACACTTCTATACATTTTGTCTGATGGGAGAGGGGAGAACAGGGAGCTTAAACTTCACCTGGTGACATTTGACAAAAACATAATTTCTTTGTGCCTACTACCAAGACCCCTCAAGCTCAATCCAATTTGATAGTTTTAAAGCGGTGATCCTCTTATCTGTCCACTTTCATTTGGGGTCATTGAAATCAACAGCTAAACTCTGTGCCAGTGGACCTGGCACTCACAAGTTTCTTTGCAGGCACAAGAGAAGGCAGGTGCTGGAACTTGGAGCAAAAGAAAAAGGAGAGCTGCTGGAGGAACTCAGTGGGTCAGGCAGCATCCATGGAAAGAAATGTTACAATGTTTAAGAAACAATTGGACAGGTGCATGGATAGGACAGTTTTAGGGGGATAGAAACATAGAAACATAGAAACATAGAAAATAGGTGCAGGAGTAGGCCATTCGGCCCTTCGAGCCTGCACCGCCATTCAATATGATCATGGCTGATCATCCAACTCAGTATCCCGTACCTGCCTTCTCTCCATACCCCCTGATCCCTTTAGCCACAAGGGCCACATCTAACTCCCTCTTAAATATAGCCAATGAACTGGCCTCAACTACCTTCTGTGGCAGATAGTTCCAGAGATTCACCACTCTCTGTGTGAAAAAAGTTTTTCTCATCTCGGTCCTAAAGGATTCCCCCTCTATCCTCAAACTGTGACCCCTTGTCCTGGACTTCCCCAACATCGGGAACAATCTTCCTGCATCCAGCCTGTCCAACCCCTTAAGAATTTTCTACGTTTCAATAAGACCCCACCTCATTCTTCTAAATTCTAGCGAATACAAGCCGAGGATATGAGCCAAACACAGGCAATTGGGAGTAGTGTAGATGGGACATGTTGGTCGGTGTGGGCAAGTTGGGCCGAGTGGCCTGGGTCCATGCTGTATGCCTCCATTGACTCTAAATAGACAGATGACTTTCTGGGTCAAGACCCCTCATCTGGAAGGAGAAAAACATGAGTGGGCGGCGCAACCGGTGTCGCAGCGGCCTCTGCAGTCTGTCTGTGTTTTTTTTGTTTTTTTTGTCCTGTTGAGGGTTTAGTTTGTAGCGGTTTAGCAGTTTTTGTTTTAAATGTGTATGTGTGGGGGGTGGGGGATGGGTGGGGGAAACTTTTAATCTCTTCCCTGCATGGAGACCCGACCTTTTCCCTGTTGGGTCTCCGTTGCCGTTGGGGCCTAGCGGCCTCCACCGGAACGACCTGGAGGCTCAAGTCACGGAGCCTGTGGAGCTGGGGAGCTGCTGTGGAGCCGCGGAGCCTGTGGAGCTATTGTGGAGCCGCGAGGCCTGTGGAGCTGGGTAGCTGCTGTGGAGCTGCTGCGGACTTACCTCCGTGGAGCTGGCCGGCTTCGGGGCGTGGAGAGCGGCGGTGGCGCGTTGATGCGGCCTGGCTCCGGTGGATGGAACACTGGGAGCTCGCGGATCCCCGTGGGAGGCTGCGTTGCGGGGCACCGGCAGCGGCGACTTCTCCCGCCCGAATTGCGGGGTTGAGAGTGACCTGGAGGGGGGCCCTACAACGCCCGGCGCGGCCTTAATTTGCCGCGGACTAGCGCCCGCCGGGGGCTTTGACCTCGACTTCGGGAGGGAAATGGAATGCAGGGGAGAGACAAGAACTTTGCCTTCCATCACAGTGAGGAGGAGAGCCACTGTGATGGATGTTTATGTGAATAGTGTTTGGTGTGTGTTTTGGTTCTTTTATTGTATGGCTGCAGAAACTACATTTCGTTTGAACCTCATGTGAGGTTCAAATGACAAATAAAGGTAATGTATTGTATTGTATTGTATTTGATTGAAAAACGTCTTTGTAGTGGGACCATAAAGAGTTTCTTTGGGAAGCATTTAATGGTTAGTTTTAGTTTTCGGGTTTTAGTCTTCGAGATATAATCATGGAAACGGGCTCAGCGAGTCCACGGCAACGATCAATCCACCGTTCTACTTGTTCTGTGATCGCACTTTCTCATCTAGTCCCTGCACACTTTGAACAAACCCACACGTCTTTGGAGGAAACCCACACGGTCACAGGGAGAACGTGCAAACTCCACACAGACAGCCCTTGAGGTCGGGAACAAACACTGGTTCTACAGAGAGTTACGTAGATATATATGTACATAGACAATAGGTGCAGGAGTTCAAGCCAGCACCGCCATTCTATGTGATCATGGATGGTCATCCTCAATCAGTACCCTGTTCCTGCCTTCTCCCCATACCCCACTGATTCTGCTAGCCCCAAGAGCTCTGTTTAACTCTCTTCTGAATGCATCCAGTGAATCGGCCTCCACTTCCTTCTGAGGCAGAGAATTCCACAAATTCACGACTCTCTGTGTGAAAAAGTTTTTCCTCATCTCAGTTCTAAATGGCCTACCCCTTATTCTTAAAATGTGTCCCCTGGTTCTGGACTCTCCCAATATCGGCAACATGTTTCCTGCATCTAGCATGTCCAATCCCTTAATAATTGTATATGTTTCTCATCCTCTTAAATTCCATTGCATACAATTTCTACCAGCTGCACCACTGTGCTAAATTGGGAATAGTGCATCTTGTTAGTGCATCCTGTACAGTAAGGAGAGACCATAAGGATGTTTAAGAAAGAACTGCAGATGCTGGAAAAATCGAAGGCAGACAAAAATGCTGGAGAAACTCAGCGGGTGAAGCAGCATCTATGGAGTGAAGGAATAGGTGGCGTTTCGGGTCGAGACCCTTCTTAGCAAGTCTCGATCTTGTATCAAATCGCTCAATTCCCCGGCACTCTGGAACACCTTGCCGCTGCAGATCAGACAGGCCCCTTCACTGTCCATCTTTAAATCCTCCCTAAAAACTCACTTTTATTCACTGGCTTTTCGACACTGGCTGAGACATTGTTCCTGTTTTAGTGCTTTTAATGTCTTTTAATTTTTACTGTTTTTATAGTCCTGTCGTCTTAATGGTTTTAATAGTTTGTAATAACTTTTTGTTGACTTCCCATGTACAGCACTTTGTGGTAACTGATGTTGTCTAAAAGCGCTTTATAAATAAAGTTATTATTATTATAGTTATTATTATTAATTGTGGAAAAGATATTATAAAATCTGAATTTCCTTCAGTGTTGACTCACTAAATGACTATCAACTTTATCCTCATCTTATAGCATAAAGCAGCTCTCCTCTGTAAGCTTGATATGGTGGACAATTTATTTCCAGACAAAAAAATATATTTCGCTCTCAAGGAGTTAATGTATCCATATTGCATGGTAAAAGGCTGACCCAACCCCCAAAAAAATAGCTAATGGGAGGGGGGAGAGCTGGGGGATAATGAAACATAAAGATGTATAAAAGAGACAACCTGCCTGCTAAAAGCTGACCAAGCACTCTGACTGATAGAGTCCTCTTAATTGCTAATAATTCTACCTTCCTTCATTGAAGTTTGTATCTTTGCCCTCAGATTCAATTACCAGTTACTGAGAGTAACATGAAAGACAATCAGTTTGCCATGATCTGGTGATTGCTTAGTCTGGAATTGTCATATGACTGAATGTGTTTATGTGACCATCTTACGAGCCAAATTCCTCTGATGAATCGACTTTGTCTGTTTATTCTTGGTATTGTTTGGCAAAGTGACCACAGAAAGAATATACGCACTTTACATCAGCCGGTCTCCTTTGAAAAGGTGTCTGTTTATAAACCAGTTGCTTTCCACCCCACAACCTTGTTTTTAATCGGGAACAAAAGACAGTGGGCGAGGAGTACTTTCTCATTGATCTGCCAGCATAAACTTGGCAAAAGGAAACAATCTCGATGCCACCATGAGTAGGCCCAAAGCCTCACTGAAACTAGGCCTAAGCCTCACTTCCACAGTAGAAGGTGGAGCAGCGGTAGAGTTGCTGCCTTGCAGCAGCAGAGACCCGGGTTTGATCCTGACTATGTGTGCTACCTAAGCAGAGTTTAGTTTAGCTTAGTTTAGAGAAACAGCGTGGAAACAGGCCCTTCGGCCCACCGAGTCCATGCTGACCAGCGATTCCCCCACATTAACATAATCCTACACACATTAAGGACAATTTACATGTAATATTAAGCCGATTAACCTACAAACCTGTACGTCTTTGGAGTGTGGGAGAAAACCAAAGATCTCGGAGAAAACCCACGCGGTCACGGGGAGAACGTACAAACGCCGTACAGACAGCACCAATAGTCGGGATCGAACATGGATCTCTGGCTCTGTAAGGCAACAAGTCTACCGCTGGGCCACCGTGCCGCCCTAGAGTTTGTACGCTCTCCCTGTGACCACATGGGTTTTCCCCGGGTACTCCGGTTATCTTCCACATTCCAAAGACGTGCGGGTTGGTAGGTTAATTGGCTTTTGTAAATTGTCCCTTGTGTGTAGGATGGAACTGGGATAGCGGTGATCGTTGGTCAGCGCGGACTCGATGGGCCGAAGCGCCTGTTTCCACGCTGTATCAAGTTCAAGTTCGTGTTTATTGTCACTTAAACTAATTAAGCTACAGTGAAATTTGTGTTACCATCCCCAAACCAAACTAAAGTTTAATGATTTCCTTTTATTTAAAAATAACTACCTGGAATTCTGCAAAGAAATCCTGGCATACCAGAGGAAGAATTTGTACTTGAATCATCACCCACTCTGCAGTGTATACCATTAATTTCTGAGCCTATTTCAAATTAACTATGTGTTTGCCTATACTATACCTCAGTAGTGGTAATGCTTTGACTGCTTTGCAATTAAAACGGATGACTCAGTAATTACAATGTGCAGGAAGGAACTGCAGATGCTGGTTTACACCAAAGATAGGCACAAAATGGTGGAGTAACTCAGCGGGACAGGCAGTATCTCTAGAGAGAAGGAATGGGAGTTGCTTGAGGGATTCCTGGGATGTCAGGACTTTCATATGAAGAAAGACTGGAGAGACTCGGCTTGAACTCGCTAGAATTTAGAAGATTGAGGGGGGATCTGATAGAAACTTACAAAATTCTTAAGGGGTTGGACAGGCAAGATGCAGGAAGATTGTTCTCGATGTTGGGGAAGTCCAGGACAAGGGGTCACAGTTTAAGGATAAAGGGGAAATCTTTTAAGGTACTGGACAATGATGAGTCGGCGTACAGGGTGGAGGTGGAGCTGCTCACAGGATGGTGCAAATCCCATAACCTCATTCTCAACGTGGGAAAAACTAAGGAGATGGTGGTTGACTTCAGGAGGGCGGGAAAACAACACCATACACCTCTGCACATCGATGGAGCTGATGTGGAAAGGGTCAGCAGCGTGAAGTTCCTAGGACTCCACCTGTCAGATGACCTAACGTCCACAACCAACACCACAGCGCTGGTCAAGAGAGCCCAGCAGCGACTACACCCTTTCCGAAGACTACGGAAAGCAGGTCTCCCCACTACACACCTACAAACTTTTTATAAGGGGACAATCGAGAGCACATTAACCTACGGCATCACTTCCTGGTTTGGGAGCTGCAAGGCGTACGAACGGCACCAACTAGACAGGATTGTGAAGACCGCCAGCAGGATTATTGGTGCTCCACTCCCTTTCCTGCTGGACATGTATCAGCAGAGCCATCTCCATCATCAAAAACCACTACCACCCATCGCATCAAATATTCTCCATCCTGCCATCTGGGAAGAGGTACAGGAGCATTAGCTGCAAAACCAGCAGGATGCTCATCAGCTTCTTCCCGCAGGCTATATGACTGATAAACGGACTTTGCCCCCTGCCAAAGTATCGCGCACCAACCACCAACCTGGACACACTGCAGCAGAGCCACTGTCGTGCGGCTGCCGATCGGAACGCCTGTTGATGTTTAGTAGTGAGTAGAGTGTTTAATTTGTTCATGATATATGTATTTTTATTTCTATTTATGTTTTACTGCACACTGAATGGACACTGGTTGAGCAACGTTTTTTTGTTTTCTCTGGGTATGTGAGTACTCAGGAAAATGATAATAAATATATACTTGATACTTGATACTTTTAGGACTGAGATGAGAAAAACAATTTTTACACAGAATCTCTGGAACTCTCTGCCACAGAAGGTAGTTGAGGCCAGTTCATTGGCTATATTTAAGAGGGAGTTAGATGTGGCCCTTGTGGCTAAAGGGTTCAGGGGGTATGGAGAGAAGGCAGGTACAGGATACTGAGTTGGATGATCAGCCGTGATCATATTGAATGGTGGTGCAGGCTCGAAGGACCGAATGGCCTACTCCTGCACCTATTTTCTATGTTTCTATGTTATGCAATAGACGTCAGTCGATAGTCTATCTCCTGTGACGGAAACAGAGACGGTGAGACAGATGCTTTCAAGAGAGAGCTAGACAGAGCTCTATGTTATTATGTTTCTATGTTAAAGATAGCAGAGTCAAGAAATATGGGGGAAGGCAGGAACGGGGTACTGATTGTTGATGATCAGCCATGATCACATTGAATGGCGGTGCTGGCTCGAGGGGCCGAATGGCCTACTCCTGCACCTATTGTCTATTGTCTATTGAGATCATGAAACGGAAGGGAGACATCATCCATTCCTCCTCTCCAGAGATGCTGCCCGTCCCGCTGAGTTACTCCAGCATGTTGTGCCTATCTTCGGTACTTGCAAAGCCTGAGAGGGCTGAAGATAAAGGCGCATTCCAACCCTCACCACCAACCTCCCCCTCCCGGGCGAAACATAAAAGAAAAAATATTTTCAAATCCTTCTAGCACTTTGTAACTTTATCAATTCACAATACGAGGCTTTGGCTGGCAGAGCAATCTCAGCTCCTCAGAGTCATTATAAGGAAGATTAATTCCGAGCATGTTTGTAAATATAATTTGTTCCTCCCAGTCCGAAGGCCTGAGTTAAGCACTTTAGGTATCGGGCCACTGAGCTAACATCTGTCAGAGACCAGGGTTCTCCACACAGGGAGCGAACCAGCCATTGGACTCCAAGCACGCCGGTTAATTGCAGTCTTGGCAGGTAGCTAGGTTTTACAAATCTTTTGTAGAAACTAATATCTCTGCTCCACACCATTTTCCTCAGAGTATACCTATTAACAGCTCGGAGGCCATCCGATTTTTCCTTCACAAGTTTTGCCACTAGCTGTGCGGCTTGTTTAGTTTCTGCAAGGCGTTGCTCGGAACATGCTGCCGGCAACATTATTTGTGCAAAACCTAAAATAATATTGAACTATGTTCATATTGCTTCAAAACGGATCATTTTACCTCCTGACATGACTCAGCCTGAAAGCAAAAAAAAAAAATGCTGCAGAAGTAATTAGTTTAATTTGATGTCTACCCAGGCAATACATTTAGTCAATCTTCATCAACTCAGTTTTTCACCTTACATTTCCTTATCTCTGTATCTCCCTCTTCCCCTGATTCAGCCTGAAGAAGGGTCCTGACCCGAAACGTCACCCATTCCTTTTATCCAGAGATGCTGCCTGTCCCGTAGAGTTACTCCAGCGTTTTGTGTCTGTCTTTCTTTCGTAACTGTTGGATTGATCCAAGGATTGCCATTATAAGTTGGATTCATGTTTGGGATCTGAGTATTGGGGCGGCACGATGATGCAGTGGTAGAGTTGCTGCCTTACAATGCCACAGACCTGAGTTTGATCCTGATTCGGTGCGCTGTCTGTATGGAGCTTGTACTTTCTCCTGGGTGACGTGCGTTTTCTCCGGGTGCTCCGGATTCCTCCTGCACTCCAAAGACGTACAGGTTTGCGGCTTAATTGGCTTCTGCAAATTGTAAATTGTCCCCAGTGTGTAGGATAGTGTTCGTGCTAGTGCGCGTGGTGATGGCTGGTCGGCGTGGACTCGGTGGGCAGAAGGGGCTGTTTCTATTCTGTATCTCTAAAATCTAAAGTCTAAAAGCCTATTGCAGGCAAGCCGACTGTTTATTGCCCATCTCTAATTGTCGCTCAATAATTAGAAACATAGAAACATAGAAAATAGGTGCAGGAGGAGGCCATTCAGCCATTCGAGCCAGCACCGCCATTCATTGTGATCATGGCTGATCATCCCCTATCAATAACCCATGCCTACCTTCTCCCCATATCCCTCGACTCCACTAGCCCTTAGAGCTCTATCTAACTCTCTCTTAAATCCATCCAGTGATTTGGCCTCCACTGCCCTCTGTGGCAGGGAATCCCATAAATTCACAACTCTCTGGGTGAAAAAGTTTGTTCTCACCTCAGTCTTCCATTTATTCTAAGACTGTGGTCCCTGGTTCTGGACTCACCCAACATTGGGAACATTTTTCCTGCATCTAGCATGTCCAGTCCTTTTATAATTTGAAATGTTTCTATAAGATGCCCTCTCATCCTTCTAAACTCCACTGAATACAAGCCTAGTGTTTTCAATCTTTCCTCATATGACAGTCCCGCCATCCCAGGGATCAATCTCGTATCAATTACCTATGAGAAGGTGGTGGTGAACTGCTGCGATTCATCTGGTGAATGTACTTGGGCAGTGCTGGAAGGTGGTTCCGAGGCTCAATGAAGGTGAAGGGAATATGCATGTTTAAATAAGTCAGTATGATGTGTGACTTGGATGGGGACGTGGAAATGGTAGCATTCCCATGCTCCTGTGGCAATGTTTCTTCTTGGTGGCTAAGATTGTGGGTGTAAGAGAAATGGAATACTATCTCTGACAGGGTAGTTTCCTCGGTTAGTACCCCGGCCACTGAATTTAACATCCAACACCTCTCCCCTCCACATGTCTGCATACAACCCACTGTGTACATTGCAAAGATGCAGTCTTTACAATGTCCCCGATGTTGGGGGAGTCCAGGACCAGGGGCCACAGTTTAAGAGTAAGGGGTAGGCCATTTAGAACGGAGATGAGGAAACACTTTTTCACCCAGATGGTTGTGAATCTATAGAATTCTCCGTCTCAGAAGGCAATGGAGGCCAAGTCTCTGGATGCATTCAAGAGAGAGTTAGACAGAGCTCTTAAAGATAGCAGAGTCAGGGGATATGGGGAGAAGGCAGGAACGGGGATGCTGATTGTGGATGATCAGCTATAATCACAATGATGGTGGTGCTGTCTCGAAGGGCCGAATGGCCTACTCCTGCACATACTGTCTATTGTCTATTGTCTACACGTTGATATTGTGTGAGTTGGTGCATGCCACTCTACATCGCTATGCTTTCTGAGGTCTTAATGTAGAGGTTGCTTGGGTGGCAGGGACAAGCTTCTCTGAAGTGTGACAATAGACACAAAATGATGGAGTAACTCAGCGGGTCAGGCAGCATCACTGGAGAAAAGGAATAGGTGACCTTTCGGACCGAGACCTTTCTTCAGGCCAATTTCTGAAGGGAATTGAATAAGTACATAATAGAAAATGAATTTCCGGCTTTGGAGAAAGAGGGGAAGTGGAACCGAGATTACTCTGAAAGGAGTTCGCGCGGACTCGAATAGGCTGAATTATTATGTACTTTCCTTTCCGCGTTTCAGCTTTGAGATTGCGGCATCACCTGACACCTTGCGGCAAAGTTTGCGACTAAATTCATCGTCATCAAATAGAAACTCATATTTTAGACGGACTCAAAATGCTGGAGTAACACAGCGGGTCAGTCGACATCTCTGGAAAAAAGACCTATTCCTTTTCTCCTGGGATGCTACCTGACCCGTTGAGTTACTCCAGCATTTCGTGTGAAGCACAACAAATTGGACCAAGTGCTAGAAAGTGATCGCAAAAAGATCGCTGGATGTCTCTTTTTCAAGCAGCATGTATGCAATTGATTGAACGAGCTTCCTTTTAGTGCCATGGTTTCTCGACAAGAAGTGGGACAATGGTCCCAAAGGACGGTACACGAGTTGGCATCTGTTGCTACCTGACCCGTTGAGTTACTCCAGCATTTGATGTCTATCTGCAGTGTAAAGCAGCAGTTCTTTCCCACACCAATTAAAATTTTAGATGCGGGTTTTAAAAAACAACTAGTTTCCGCCCTTGTTGAAACCAATACTGTACCGGAAAAGAGTGGGTGGGAGGGGTGCGTTGGTGGGGGCTGAAGTTTTGTTTCTGTCTGTCTGTCTGCCAGTGGCTCTCTCAATGAAGAGATGGGGCTCCAATGGTGGAATCTCTCCCCTCAATTACGGATTCAAAATTATATATTAAAGGCACGCTGCTGACATGCCTGTCACACCTTTTTTTTTTTTTCTTTTAAAATATTTATTCAAATATTAAAATAGTATTTACAATACAATAAAACAAAACACCACCATGATACATGACAAACAAATATGCTAATGCAACTGCTAAACAACTATATTGCAATCCTTGTCCAGGGTACATTCAACCCCCCTCGGTGCCCAGCGGTCACGGAACTGCCCGTAGACAGGGCGTATTCCCTTTCTACCGCACCTGGGCAAGGACGTATCCCCGGACAAGGGGCAGGCAGCTGGCTTGGGTAGAGTCCTCCACCGTCAGGCGCCTTGACTCGCGGATGGCCAGCATGGCCGCCTCTCACACCTTGGGCATCATACTTCAAAGTATCAAGAAAGGGCCAACTAAGGATGTCATTTCTTTCTGGTTTCTTGGAGCAAATATTTTACAAGACTGTGTGTGTGTGTAGGAAAGAGCTGCAGATGCTGGTTTATTCGGATAGAGGCACAAAGTGCTGGAGCAAGTCAGCGGGACAGGCAGCATCTCTGGAGAGAAAGAATGGGTGATGTTTCGGGTCGAGAGTTTGAAGAAGCGTTTTGACCTGAAACTTCACCCATTTCTTCTCTCCAGAGATGCTGCCTGTCCTGCTGAGTTACTCCAGCATTTTGTGTCCATTTTGCAAGACCTGCCTGTTCCCCAGTGGCCATTGTCTTCCAATTGACCTCTGTGGTGAGCCCATTGCAAACACAATATGACTTCAACCAAGGAAATGGGCTGCTTAATATAAAACTCCTGTTGTTAAAAAGTAGTGTGTATCACCGTGGTGTACTTTGGTACAGGAAATCCATCTCTGAAAAATAATAATCTATAAAATATAAAAATGGCAATAATGGAGAGACAATGTCACACACCTATCGCGAAACTTGTAAACCATCTTCTACACAGACTTTGCAAATACACTGCTCCTTTTCAGTACGAACAGAAACCGCTGGCAATATTCAACAGGTCGGGCAGCATCTGTGGAGAGATAATCAGTGTTAACGTTCGAGATCCATGCTCGGAAGTACTCATAAGGGCAGCTCATTGGCGCGGTGGTAAAGCTGCCATCTCACAATGCCAGGGACCTGGGTTAGATCCTGACTACGGGTGCTGTCTGTGCGGAGTTTGTACGTTCTCCTTGTGACCACATGGGCTTTCTCCGGGTGGTCTGGTTTCCTCCCACAGCCCAAAAGCATGCAGGTTTGTAGAATAATTGGCTTCTGTAAATTGCCCCAAGTGTGTAGGATATGAAAGAGGGATAACATAGAACTAGTGCATGGGTGATCGATGGTTGGCATGGACTCGGCGGGCTGAAGGGCCTGTTTCCACACTGTCTCTAAATTAAACTAAATGAGATGAGTATGAATTAAACATGTTGATTAAAAAACAAGGAGTGATGAGGGCATCAAAGGGAGAGTTTGCGATAGGATTTGGACAAAGAAAGATTGATGACATGTGTCATGGGCAGTGCAGTGGTAGAGTTGCTGCCTTCCAGCGCTTGCAGTCCCGGGTTCTATCCCGACTATGGGTGCTGTCTGAATGGAGTTTGCACGTTCTCCCTGTGACCTGCGTGGGTTTTCTCCAACATTTTCGGTTTCCTCCCACACTCCAAAGACGTACAGGTATGTGGGACTCTACCATTCACAAGGTTAATTCCTGGGATGGCGGGACTGTCATAGGATAAAATAATGGAGCGACTGGGCTTGTATTCACTGGAATTTAGAAGGATGAGAGGCTATCTTACAGAAACATAAAATTATTAAGGGATTGCACACGCTAGATGCAGGAAACATTTTCCCGATGATGGGGGAGTCCAGAACCAGGGGCTACAGTTTAAGAATAAGGGGTAGGCCATTTAGAACTGGGATGAGGAAAAACGTTTTCACTCATAGAGTCGTGAATTTGTGGAATTCTCTGCCTCAGAAGGCGGTGGAGGCCAATTCACTGGATACTTTCAAAAGAGAGTTGGATGGAGCTCTTTGGGCTAACAGAATATGGGGAGAAGGCAGGATTGTGGATGATCAGCCATGATCACATTGAATGGCAGTGCTGGCTCGAAGGGCCGAATGGCCCACTCCTGCACCTATTGTCTATGTATCTATTAGATGTAAATAGAAAAAGATGAATGAAAACGGGTTAGAGTTTTAAACAATATAAGAGCTGTGAGATAAAAGCTTTTCTAACACGAAATCTGAAATTATATTGACACACTCATCGTCATTGTAGAGACAAAAACATAGTTAATAGTTCAGTTTGATATTCTTTCATTGGAACTGCTAAATCCAATTCTGACACAAACTGGAAATTACATGAAATCATTGAATTCAATGTTAATTCCAAAGTGCTGTATTGTGTTCAAGTCAGAAAACTATCCTTTATCCTCATTTCCTTAACAAATATACGAGTGTTCTGCAGGTAATTCATTAAGGTAATTGGAGGAAATGCAGGTTGTATCAGTGCAATACTTGTTATAGGCCCTCTGAATATTCTCCATAATGGGCCCTGCATTCAGATAAGTTGTAATTTCACCATCTAAATTACACTTTACTATAATTTTTCCAAAGCTAAGCAGATACTGTATCATGCTCACTGTTAATGAATTCCAATTGTTCTATAAATCCCAGCCGTTTGATATGCGGCAGAAGTTATATGGCAGATTTGTGACCAAGTATTTCTCTTCCAGAGTGGTGATATTAAACTGTATTTGAAAAAAAGCCTTAATTGCACCCATTCAGTGCTCAAAAATCTGATTTAAAATCAGCGCTGGCCTTAATCTAGTTTATTATCCCCCTTAATTTTTGGGCGTTATTGGTGATTTACTACAATGGTGGTAATGCCTAATACTTGTGATTAATTCAGGACTCACAATTCAACTCAGTAGTAATAATGACCAAAGCACATTTGAGGTCTAAAGAACAAATTTGCAGCAAGCAATTCGGTGGAATGATAACTCTATCCCCCTTGTCACTATAGATTGAACCATTTGACCCGAGCCTTGCGGAATCGCTTTATTTCAGCCGGCTACCAGATCGTGTCAGTTTGTGTCTCACATTGCTTCAGCGTTGCCAGAGCCACGAGCTGAGATGAACGAAAACATGATATGAAAACAACAAAAAAAACACATGTGGGAAATTCATCTCCTGCGGAGTGGAAAACAGCGTTTACCGTTTCAGTGCAACCGGGAAAAAAAAAGTAAAGATTTTTTTTAAAGATTTTAATGTGCAGAATAAAGAAAGTACAGTAGGTTTAGACTTTGGAGAGACAGTACTGGAACAGGCCCTTCGGCCCACTGAGTCCGTGCCGACTACTGATCCCAGCACATTCACTAGCACTATCCTACACACACTAGGGACATTTTTCAATTTTTTAATAGCAATTGTGTTTAGTTTAGTTTAATTTTGGGATACAGCGTGGAAGCAAGTCCTTCGGCCCACCGAGTCCGCGATAACCAACGATCCCCTCGTACTAGCAGTATCCTACACACGATAGGGACATTTTACAATTTTACCAAAGCCATTTAGCTTATAGAAACATAGAAACATAGAAATTAGGTGCAGGAGTAGGCCATTCGGCCCTTCGAGCCTGCACCGCCATTCAATATGATCATGGCTGATCATCCAACTCAGTATCCCGTACCTGCCTTCTCTCCATACCCCCTGATACCCTTAGCCACAAGGGCCACATCTAACTCCCTCTTAAATATAGCCAATGAACTGGCCTCAACTACCCTCTGTGGCAGAGAGTTCCAGAGATTCACCACTCTCTGTGTGAAAAAAGTTCTTCTCATCTCGGGTTTAAAGGATTTCCCCCTTATCCTTAAGCTGTGACCCCTTGCCCTGGACTTCCCTAACATCGGGAACAATCTTCCTGCATCTAGCCTGTCCAACCCCTTAAGAATTTTGTAAGTTTCTATAAGATCCCCTCTCAATCTCCTAAATTCTAGAGAGTATAAACCAAGTCTATCCAGTCTTTCTTCATAAGACAGTCCTGACATCCCAGGAATCAGTCTGGTGAACCGTCTCTGCACTCCCTCTATGGCAATAATGTCCTTCCTCAGATTTGGAGACCAAAACTGTACGCAATATAAACCTGTATGTCTTTGGAGGGTGGGAAGAAACCGGAGAATCCGGGGAAAGCCCACACAGCTCACGGGGAGAATGCACAAACTCCGTACACACAGCAGATGTAGTCAGGATCGAATTCTTACATTGGCGCTTTTAGTCCTTCTTGTTATTTTCTGACAAATACCAAAAGGCCTCTAAAAGGCACGTACACGCTAAGCACCACCCCATACACACTAGGGATAATTTACAATTTTTACCAAAGCCAATTGACCTACAAACCTGTAGATCTTCGGAGTGATGGAGGAAACTGGAACATCCGGAGAAAATCTACACGGTCACAGGGAGAACGTACAAACTTCATACAGATGGCACTCGAAGTCAGGATCAAACCCAGGTCTCTGATGCTGTAAGGCAGCAACTCTACCGCTGTGCCACCATGCCAGAAGCACTTTTTATGCCCGTGCTAGTTAAGCAGGTAGAAAACCATAAGAGCCTCCTGGGTGTCGATGCTCAGAAAGTGGAGATGAGGAAGATTGAGGTAGGTACACAAAACAATGAAAAGACATTTGCACCGGTACATGGATAGGAAAGGTTTGGAGGCTTATGGGCCAGGCAGGTGGGACTAGTGTAGATGAGGACATCTTGGTTAGCATGGGCAACTTGTACTGAAGGCCCTGTTTTTGTGCTGTATGACTCTATGACTTTTCCATGAAAGCCACTAACCATCAACTTGCTTGCCTCAAGATACCACCAATGGAAACTCATGGACTGAACTGTATAGGACTGACAATTACACCGTAATACAGCGATAATGATGCTGTTATTCAGATGCTTCAGGTTACATACTTGCCTCCCCGATACAACTGATGTACAAGTACTATATCTTTGTGTGGCACCTTAAAAGTTTAATACGTTGTCAACACTCCTGGGGAAATCAAGTCTGAAGAAGGGTCTCGATCCGAAACGTCACCTACTCCTTTTCTCCAGAGATGCTGCCTGACCGCTGAATTACTCCAGCATTTTGTGTCTACGCTCAGGATAATGGAGAACTTACTTCCATACAGGGATGAACTGCAGATCCTGGTCTACACCAAAGATAGACACAAAATGCTGGAGTAACACAGCGGGACAGGCAGCATCTCTGGATAGGAGGAATGAGTGATGTTTTGGGTCGAGACCCTTCTTCAGACTTACTTCCATTCTGGTTTGCTGAGTTTTGAGTGGTTAATAAAGCCAAATTGAGAACAGGTGATCTCCAGGTTGGTTAGAGGATAGTTAGTGAGATGGTATATCCTTTCTGCTCCTTACATCGAGACACTGTGTGTTCCCAATGCATTACTTTGACGTTCTCAACACCATTACAAATGTTCTTTCTCCATTTGGAGCCATCGAGGGTAAGAGATCCCTAGGTGGTGGTCTGGGATCTCCATTCACACCCTTTGTAAATGAGCCAAGACCAATATCAACTCAGTTTATGTGGGAAGGAGCTACAGATGTGTAGTGAAGGGACCGCAAATGCTGGTTTACACCGAAAATATAACAAAATGCTGGAGTAACTCAGCGGGACAGACAGCAGAACTCTGGATAGAAGGAATGGGTGACGTTTCGAGTCGAGACCCTCCTTCAGACTGAATTCGGATGCATTCGAAAGCAAGAGGAAAAAGTCAGAAAATGGAGGGTCAACAAAATCCAAGACTGAAGCTTAAACATTCCTTTGTTTAAAATGTTATATCTTCTATCCAAGGAGCAACAGATGTTGGTATATTCTGAGAATAGTCACAGAATGCTGGGGTAACTCAACGGGTCAGGCAGCATTTCTGGAGAAAAAGAATAGGTGACGTTTCGGGGTCGGAACCCTTTGTCAGGCTCCAACTCAGTTTAAGTTAGTTTGAAATGTCTAACAAAGAACCAGCAGCACGTGCATACATTTTCTTCACAATATTGTGTAACCCTTGCTCATTGGAAGCAAATTCTAGAAAGTCATCTGCAATGTTTGAATTAGAACCAGGAAAACCAGTCCAGTTAGGGTGCTTTAGATAAACACATCTGCTGTCATGGCAACATGCACAATTGTCATGATCTCCGACGTCAAAGGGTAAAGGTTAGATGGATTGCCTTGCAAAATTAAAGGATTGGATGAAAGACGTATATGGTCCAGCATTCAGCACACATGCTACAATAACACACCCAAGCATAAACTGATCAATGTGGGCTTTTTTTACAGCTTAAAAGAGATCTCATTGATGCTCAGAAGATGCCTGCGCTTCACTGACCTATTGGGACCACGGTAGTTCAATATTTATGCAGTGAAAACGAGAGTTGCCAAGAGAAACCACAAATCAGACATGCAGTGTACAAGAAAGGGAAAACAATACTGGGCCTCACGGTGGAACACTGTAGTTAAAGCCTGCAGTGTGTTGATTTGCCAAGATTTGCATGTCCACCACAAAGGGTGGTGGGTGTATGGAACAAGTTACCAGAGGAGGTAGATGTGTCGGGTACTATCGCGCAGTTTAAGAAATATTTAGACAGATACATAGATAGGACAGGTTTAGAGGGATATGGGCCAAACTCAGGCATGTAGGTCATGTAGCTAGGACATGTTGGCCGGTGTGGGCAAGTTGTGCCGAATGGCTTGTTTCCACCCTGTATGACTCTATGACTCTAATTGTAATTGAGGCCGGGTTTGAGACGGGCATCGTGGGAAAGAGCGGACATTACATTGAAATACTGAGGAGACACAAGGAACTGGTTTACAAAAAAAAAGACACAAAGTGCTGGAATAACTTAGCGGCTCAGTAGCATCTCTGGCGAACATGATTAGGCGATGCTTCTGGTTGGGACACTTCTTAAGACTTAAGTTTTCTTTTGGTCCTTATCATCCATTGAACATTTCCTTTCGAAAGCCAGTATTTTCCTCAATTGGTAGGTTAGTTAGTTGGCCATTGCAAATTATCCCAGGAGTTGAACCTGAGTGTTCAGCTCAGTTTTGTTTAGTAATTCAGCGGGTCAGACAGCATCTGTGGATGACATGGGTATGCAAGCAAAGCATTTCACTGTGACTGGTATTCATTCATTCATTCATACATACATTCATACATACATTCAGTCATTCATTCATTCATCCATTCATTCATGCATTCAATCATTCAATCATGCATACATTCATTCATTCACTCACATGGATAGACCACATTTTGGGACAAGTCCCTTCATCAGACCGATTGGGGATGAAAGCTGGAAGAGAGGTGGGGGTGGGAGGGAAGGGGGACAATCGACAATAGACACTAGGTGCAGGAGTAGGCCATTCGGCCCTTCGAGCCAACACCGCCATTCAATGTGATCATGGCTGTTCATCCACAATCAGTACCCCATTCCTGCCTTCTCCCCTTATCCCCTGACTCCGCTATCTTTAAGAGCCCTATCTAGCTCCCTCTTGAAAGTATTCAGAGAACCGGCCTCCACCGCCCTCTGAGGCAGAGAATTCCGCGGACTCACGACTCTCTGTGTAAAAAAGTGTTCCCTCATCTCCATTCTAAATGGTTTACCCCTTATTCTTAAACTGTGGCCCCTGGTTCTGGACTCCCCCAACATCGGGAACATGTTTCCTGCCTCTAGCGTGTCCAAACCCTTAATAATCTTGTACGTTTCAATGAGATCGCCTCTCATCCTTCTACACTCCAGAATGTACAAGCCCAGCCGCTCCATTCTCTCAGCATATGACAGTCCCGCCATCCCGGGAATTAACCTCGTAAACCTACGCTGCACTCCCTCAAAGCCTGGCAAGTGATAGGTGGATGCAGGAGGGGGATGCTTGGTCAGCAGATGGGTGGAAAAAGACCAGATGAAAAGGGTGTCAGATGAGGAGAAAAGCAGCGAAATTTAAAGCCATAGGAAGAGATATAGGAGGAATGGGATATGGAATGGGGAGTGGGTGGGGAAAAGCGGTCAGGGTAGTGGGAGAAATGTATGTGCACTACGGTGGGGGGGGGGGGGGGCACAGGATGGAGAAAGGAGTGGGGAAAGAAAGGTGGGGACGTGTTACATAACATTGGAGAACTCAGTGTTCATACCATTAGGGTTTCAATAACAACATAGAGATTGTGAGAAGGCTTAGATTATTATTGAAGTTGAAATACTACGACTATGTTTTAAATAAATGGAAACATTTATTATTTTAAAATTCATTGAAGTAATTAGTCTAAGGGATTCAGAGAAATTGAATTTATGGAAAAGGATGTTTTAATTACTGTACTTCCTATCGAACAGGACATCAAACAGAACAATACATAGAAATAGAGAAGCTCATGTTAAATCAATAACTGTGTGCTGAGTACCACTGCAATAGCGACGGTGAAGGATTGGGGGGGTACAGCTAACAGCAAGTTCTGAACTTTAATATTTAATTACATAAATGCAAACATCAGAAGCCAGCATCTATTTCAATTGGGCAAAGAAGGTGAGCACCAACAAGTTGATTGGCATTGGAATCATAAATTCTAGGCTTATATCTTGGTTGAATGTTGGCTTCACCTTACCTTCTTCCTATTTTCCATTACCCCCACTGTCAATTCAATTTTTGATATAAGGCGGTTTAGTCAGAGGGTTGCATCAGCAGTAGTGAATCTTTTTCATCCTCATTGTCTCCCTTCTCTTCCTCTTTCCCTCCATCCTCCTTTTCTTCTTCTTCTTCTTCTTCTTCTTCTTCTTCTTCTTCTTCTTCTTCTTCTTCTTCTTCTTCTTCTTCTTCTTCTTCTTCTTCTTCTTCTTCTTCTTCTTCTTCTTCTTCTTCTTCTTCTTCTTCTTCTTCTTCTTCTTCTTCTTCTTCTTCTTCTTCTTCTTCTTCTTCTTCTTCTTCTTCTTCTTCTTCTTCTTCCTCTTCTTCTCTCTTCTTCCTCTTCTTCCTCTTCTTCTTCTTCTTCTTCTTCTTCTTCTTCTTCTTCTTCCTCTTCTTCCTCTTCTTCCTCTTCTTCCTCTTCCTCCTCCTCCTCTTCCTCTTCCTCTTCCTCTTCCTCTTCCTCTTCCTCTTCTTCCTCTTCCTCTTCCTCTTCCTCTCTTCCTCTTCCCCTTCCTCCTCAGCAGGTGAGGCAGCGACTCTGGAGAACATGGATAGGTGACGTTCCAGGTCGGAATCCTTCTTCGGACTGATTGTGGTGGCGGAGAGGGGGCTGGAGAAAACTGGAAAAGAGGTGGGAGCGGGCCAAAGCCTGGCAAATGATTCGGTGGGGGCATTTTCTGTTCGGACACCGGATGGTACAAGATATTAGTTTCGAGATACAGCGTGGAAACAGGCCGTTTGGCCCATTGAGTCCGCGCCAAACAATCACCCCGTGCAATAGTTCTCTCCACCGCCACAGGAACAATTTACAGAAGCCAATTAACCTACAAGCCAGCAAGTCCTTGGAGGTTAGGGAATTAACCGGAGCACTCGGAGAAAGCCCACGCGTTCACAGGGAAAACGTGCAAACTCTGTACGGGCAGCACTGTAGTCAGGATCGAACCTGGGTCTCTGGCGCTGTAAGGCAGCAACTCTACCGCTGCACCACCGTGCCGCCCCTTTGTGCTAATAAGTAGAAACAAATAGCAGCAGATGCTGGTTTGTACCAAAGATAGACACAAAGTGCTGGAATAACTCAACAGGTTTTGAAAAAATGCTGCCATTGACAGCTGTGATTATTGGCCATCCTACTCAGAGTCCCCCTCCGCTGCGCAGGATAAGAGGATTTTTCCCATCGATGAAAAATCAAAGATTTATTAATGTTTTAAACATGTTGAGATTCTCTCTGCTGCCCCTGCTGGTGGGAGGGGGAGGGACTATAAAACCCAGAAGTGTTGTGCCTCACTCAGTCTCTGCAAGATGGAGGAAGTGAGAGGGTCACATCTCTCTGAGCTGTGAATAACACTCAACACATGTCTACTCAACTGTGAGTGCCCTTAATGTGGTTTGAAAATAAAAATGTGGTAACTGCTTTGATATGCTGCACTGCAAAAATGGTTGTTGTTGGTGGTAACTTGACAACTTCCTGTTAGAAACATAGAAACATAGAAATTAGAGGCAGGAGTAGGCCGTTCGGCCCTTCGAGCCTGCACCGCCATTCAATATGATCATGGCTGATCATCCAACTCAGTATCCTGTACCTGCCTTCTCTCCATACCCCCTGATCCCTTTAGCCACAAGGGCCACATCTAACTCCCTCTTAAATATAGCCAATGAACTGGCCTCAACTATCTTCTGTGGCAGAGAATTCCAGAGATTCACCACTCTCGGTCCTAAATGATTTCCCCCTTATCCTTAAACTGTGACCCCTTGTTCTGGACTTCCCCAACATCGGGAACAATCTTCCTGCATCTAGCCCGTCCCACCTCTTAAGAATTTTGTAAGATTCGATAAGATCCCCCCCCCAATCTTCTAAATTCTAGAGAGTACAAGCCGAGTCTATCCAGTCTTTCTTCATATGAAAGTCCTGACATCCCAGGAATCAGTCTGGTGAACCTTCTCTGCACTCCCTCTACGGCAAGAATGTATTTTCTCAGATTAGGAGACCAAAACTGTACGCAATACTCCAGGTGTGGTCTCACCAAGACCCTGTACAACTGCAGTAGAACTTCCCTGCTCCTATACTCAAATCCTTTTGCTATGAATGCTAACATACCAATCATTTTCTTTACTGCCTGCTGCACCTGCATGCCTACTTTCAATGACTGGTGTACCATGACACTGGTGTACCATGACACGTTGCATCTCCCCTTTTCCTAAGCGGCCACCATTCAGATAATAGTCTACTTTACTGTTTTTGCCACCAAAGTGGATAACCTCACATTTATCCACGTTATACTGCATCTGCCATGCATTTTCCCACTCACCCAGCCTATCCAAGTCACCTTGCAGCCTCCTAGCATCCTCCTCACAGCTAACGCTGCCCCCCCAGCTTCGTGTCATCTGCAAACTTGGTGATGTTGCATTCAATTCCCTCGTCCAAATCATTAATATATATTGTAAATAGCTGTTTGCACTGTATATTAATTTTAGATAAAACACTACCGCTTACGGCCGTGATTTTTGGCCATCTTACTCAGTCCTCCGCCGCTCATCAGGTGCAGTGGATTCTTCCCATCAATGAAAAATAAAAGTGTTATTAGTGTTTAAAAAAATGTTGAGAATCTCTCTCCTGCCAATCACGCCATGATGGCCACGCCCCTTCCAGTTGGAGGGGGGAGGGATTATAAAACCCGGACGTTTGGGTGTGGCTCAGTCTCTGCAAGATGGGGAGGGAGAGATCTCGACTCTGTCTGAGCTGTGAATCAACTGAACGTCTAGTGAACTGTGAGTGTGGTGTTTATGTGGTGTTTATGTGGTGTTTTCGTGGTGTTTTCTGTGACTTTATAGTGGTGTTATGGTGGTTTCACACTGCTTGAAATGGTATGAAACTGCATTTCAATTTGATTGTCTTGCACCCTGCTTGAAGTGGTATGAAACTGCACTTGAATTTGATGGCCTTGCGCCGTGCTTGAAGTAGTAGGAAACTGCACTTGAGTTTGGTGGCCCTGCACCCTGCTTGAAGTGGTACAAAACTGCACTTGAATTCGGTGGCCTTGCACCCTGCTTGAAATGGAATTTCAAGGAATAGCCGTGAGTCAACTGCCAGCCCACCAGCCGTGAGTGAGCTGCCAGCACATCAGGCTTGAGTGACTGAGCAGCTACCCCAAGAATCCATTTAGCCCACAATGTCCATACTAGCCCTCTGGCAACCAGTCCCTTCAGCCCACAATACCCATACTAGCGCTCCAGCGCTATAGACAGTGGTGATAAAGAATAATGAATGAAAGATATGCAAAAAGTAACGATGGTAAGATAAAGTCCAGTAAATTCCGATTAAAGATATCCCATGGGGCTCCTATGAGGTAGATAGTAGCTCAGGAACGCTCTCTAGTTGTTTATAAGATGGTTCAGTTGCCTGATAACAGCTGGGAGGAAATTTCCACTAGTTTTTTTTGCATTTTTACTTCAGATTTCTAGCACTTGCTGCATTTCAATTTGAACTAACGAGGCTTTGAACGGAAAGGTGTTGGAGACGCTGTTCTGTAATAAGCATCTGCAGAGGTTGAAGCTTCTTTCCAGCTTCCTGATCTGTGAAAAAAACGTCATTACAGGAATCAAGAAGAGCTTTTAAAAAGAGCAAGAAGCATTTGTTGGGCGGCACGGCAGTGCAGCAGTAGAGTTGCTGCCTTACAGTGCCAGTACTCAGGTTTGATCCTGATTACGGGTGCTGTCTGTACTGAGTTTATATGTTCTCCCCGTGACCTACGTGGGTTTTCTCCAGGTGCTCCGGTTTCCTCCCACAGTCCAAAGACATGCAGATCGTAGGTTAATTGGCCCTGGTGTGTAGGATAATGTTAGTATGCGGGGATCGTCGGTCGGCACAGACTCGGTGGGCTGAAGGGCCTGTTACCATGCTGTATCTCGAATCTGAAGTAAATCTGAAGATTGAGGGGGGACCTTATAGAAACTTACAAAATTCTAAAGGGGTTGGACAGGCTAGATGCAGGGTGATTGTTCCCGATGTTGGGGAAGTCCAAAACAAGGGGTCACAGTTTAAGGATAAGGGGGAAATCTTTTAGGACTGAGATGAGAAAAACATTTTTCACAGAGAGAGTGGTGAATCTCTGGAATTCTCTGCCACAGAATGTAGTTGAGGCCAGTTCATTGGCTATATTTAAGAGTGAGTTAGATGTGGCCCTTGTGGCTAATGGGATCAGGGGGTATGGAGAGAAAGCAGGTACAGGATACTGAGTTGGATGAGGCTCGAATGGCCGAATGGCCTATCCTGCACCTATTTCTATGTTTCTATGAATTGAGCGGTGCAGGCTCGAAGGGCCGAATGGCCTACTCCTGCACCTATTTTCTATGTTTCTAAACTAAACTAAATTTGGCATTTGTCCATGAATCATGATCTGAAAACTGAATGAGTCAGACACAGCTCAAATCAAGAACAGAAATGCTGGAAGAACTCAACCAGTCAACCAGCATCTGTGGCAGGTGAAACAATCGGCTGAGGAAGGTTCTCTGACCCGAAACATTGACAGGTTTCTCTTTCCACAGATGCTGCCTGACTGGCTGAGATCTTCCGGCATTTCTGCTTCCGAGTCAGATTCCAGCATCCGTAGTTTGACTTATCCTCCAGCTCCATTCACCATAACCCTGTCAAACTGGTGGCAAGGAAAGAACATCCAATTCACAAAACCTGGTGTTAACTTCACTGTCAAAAATATCAGCAACTTCTAAAGAGACCCCAGAAGGTTTCCAGGATGCAGCAAGTCTGAAAACTTTGCAATTCAATTTTCTTCCTCCCAAACAACACTCTTTTGAATCAAATATGGGTTGAAATCGCGCTGTGCCAATTAGTAACGAATGTGTTAACATGCTGGTATCAAATTCCTCTGTCTGTTATCTTAATGAGGCGTTAAACCAAATGGGTTGTACCAACTCTTAAGGTGGTGTACGAAGGAAGATGGACAAGTTGGGGTGCTCTTTGCTAAATCACACAGCATGAGTTCACTACACTCCGGTTTCTACAGAAGGCAGTTTTCTCAGTGGAACTCTATCTTTCCTTTAATCATGGGAGTTTGTGTTGCAGAGCCTGAGTCTGATTCAACCCTTCCGAAATGAAAGTGATAGTGCGTGTGCTAAACACACGTCTCCTTGTTGATCAGAAGAAATATAAACATACTGCAGAAATTTCCTCTGGGATTCTCCCGTTCAGCTGCCATGTCTTCGGCAGAGAGTTGGCCGAAATCCCAGGGGATTTTAACCCCTTTCTGCTTCAGCGTAGCATGAATATCAAGAAGGGAGTATGATAGGAGGCTTCGAGTCTGGATTGTCCAAAATCTCCGGGGAAAGACAGGATTTTAACTCTTTCCACCTCAGTGGAGAAAAACGCAAGTGCAGGAATGCAAAGGAGCCTCTTTAGTTTGGCTGAAATCGTTGGGACTTGAAATGAAACCAAAGACACTACAATGGAAGACGAACGCAAGGGAGGCTGAAACGCCAGTTCTCAAAGACAAATTCCCCCCTCAATTGGAAAACAAATAAAACGTCAGACTCTGGGATCTGAAACCCAAACAGAAAAAATGTAATGATACAAGCAGTCTTCAGCCAGAATGAAAGATCTTTGACCAGAATCATTTATTATTTTCTCTTTCCACAGATGCTGCCTGACCAGCTGAGCTCTTCCAGCATTTCCGGCTTTGTTTCACCGCACCTTGGTATTTAGTAGACGTACACAAGAAATACGGCCTGCCTGGGAAATATAGAAAGAATGCACGGCCTGCCTGGGAAATATAGAAAGAATGCTACAAAATCTGAGCTGTAGGGCTGAGGAGCAAGGAGTAAAGAAAAGCAAGTAGCTCAATGGATTCTATGACCAGCATCTGTAGTTCCTTGATAGAAACGAAAAGGATGAGAAGGGAATGGAGGGTTATGGTGGAGTAAAGGGGAAAAAAAAAAGAATTGTTCGGCAGGAAGGGGAGATCCTGTTTCCGCATTGTTGGAGAAAAGCTAGAGTAGGAAGAGAAAAGGAAGAGGTGACGTTTCAGGTTGAGACCCTTCTCCAGACTGGCTTCAGACTGCATTTCTTTCCTACACAATGGACGTTGAATCACAGAGTCTTAATACAAGGAGAGGACCATTCAGAGAAGAAATGGGGAGTAGTTTGCTTTAGTTTAGTTTAGTATATGTTATTATTGCCACGTGTACTGATGTACAGTGAAAAACTTTGCCACACAAAGGATAAGTAAGTAAGTAAGTTTATTGGCCAAGTATTCACATACAATGCTTTTTGTATCTATCTTCAGTTGAAGCAAGCATCTGCTGTTCCTTCCTACGCAGAGGGCCATTGCTTCACTTATTCGTGCCAGTAATCAATTAATTTGTTAGTTATTCAGCGAATCAAGGAATATGGGCTGAATATAGAAGAATGGAGATAATTTAGGAGATTGGCCATGGGGATATTGAAGGGTGGAGCAAGCCTGAAAGGATGCATGCTCTGCTCCTGTCACCAAAATTGTTGGACTTTAATGAAAGCACCCACATTGAACACTTCTTCCTACCTCAAGTGTTGCCAATGTAAGGTTTAGGTTTAGGTTTAATATTGTCATGTGTACAAGGAAACAGCGACTCACATTAGTTTATTTAGGTAGAGTGACAAACTTTGTTTGCATGCTCTCCAAACAGATTAGATAATACAACCTGCAAAATTTAATCAGGCCAAACTCAACTATAAGAAGTAGTGAAAACAGAAAGAATCAGTGCGCAGAATATAGTTGTCAGCATTGAAGCTCACCGGTTATAGAGTTATAGTGCCGTAGAGTCTTAAAACGTGGAAGCTGCCCTTTGGCCCAACTTGCGCACACCAGCCAACGTCCCATCTATGCTAGTCCCACCTGCCTGCATTTGCCCCCTCATCCCTCTAAACCTGTCCTATTCATGTACCTGTCAAAATGGCTCTTAAATGTTGCAATAGTACCTCCCTCAACTACCTCCTCCGGCAGCTCGTTCCATAAATCTATCATCCTTTGCATGAAAAGGTTACCTCTCGGATTCCTTTTAAATGATCCCCCCTCATCTTAAACCTATGTCCTCTAGTTCTCGATTTCCCTACTCTGGACAAGAGGCTCTGTGCGTCTAGCCGATCTACTGCTCTCATCATTTGTACACCTCTATAAAATCACCTCTCATCCTCCTGGGACACAAGTTATAGAGCCCTACCTAGCCTGCTCAACCTTTCCCTGTAGTTCAAGCCCTCCGGTCATGGTAACATCCTCGTAAATCCTCTCTGCGCCCTTTCCAGCTGGAGTCTAGGGACAAAACCCCAGCGCCCGCCATTGCTGGTCGGCAATTGTTCTCGGATTCTTCGCTAACAAGAATCCGTCTGAAGACAAAGCCTTTCTTTTGTTATTCTGAACGCACGTGCGTTTACGATAGAGTCACATGCCGCTTTCACCATATGCAGGAGATGTGTCACAGCATCACTGTTTCTGCAGAAAATGCAGTGCCTGCTGTAATTTCATCAACGGAACAACAGGCCTCTGTGGCATTACGCCAAAACCTCTCGTAGATTAGAAACTGCCGTTTTCAAAAAGTGCTGTCATTTGCAAATGACTCATTGTGGTTTTAATAGGAGGGCCATCACACAATCCACGTCTGGTGGCCTGAAGCTGTTCGTGAAGACGATAGAGGTTTTAGTATTACAACCACTGGGAGACTAATCACATTTATTATTTTGTCTTTATGATGAGTCTTAAATGAGCTGTATGTTTTATTTCTATTTAATGAAATATAAATCAACCTTCTCTCGTTCCCTTAATAAAAACCCAGCCTGACTTATTAATGATAATTGACCACAGGATGTAGTCAGTCTCACTTCACACCAACTGCATCCCTCTCTCCGCCTTCCAATGCTGCCTCCCCACAGTGTACATGAAGCCACAGACAAGCGGACCACACACGTGTCTGGTATTGCCCAGGTCAGAGGCATCTGGCTGTGGGTTTAGTTTAGTTTATTTTAGTTTAGTTTAGTTTAGTTTAGTTTAGAGATACAGAGCAGAAACAGGCCCTACTGCCCACCGAGTCCACACCGAACAGCGATCTCCACGCACATGAACGCTATCTGACACGCAAAGTACATTGGGACAAATTACATTTATACCAAGCCGATTAACCTACAAACCTGCACGTCTTTGGAGTGCGGGAGGAAGCAGAAGATCTTGGAGAAATCCCACGGAGGTCACGGGGAGAACGTACAAACTCCGTACAGACAAGCGCCCGTAGTCGGAATCGAACCCTGGACTCTGGCGCCGTGAGCGCTGTGGGGCTGCAACTCCACCGTTGTGCCACCGTGCCGAGCGGCAGAGAATAGGATGGGCTGTTGGGCAGGGGGTTAAGGGGCCACCCGTGTGCAAAGATACGCCTTGCTTGGATATTTTTATATTTTAAATAAGAAACGCATTTCGTATTGTAAACTAATATGTTTTTTTTTCGTTAGGAGGATTGTAAATGGATAAATTTGCAGTTTTCAAGGAGTGCCACTTTCAAACAGACAGCATTTGAAAAGGTCACAATGAATTAGATAAAAGTGTTTCAGCATAATGTTCTGTTAACATAGAAAACACTGCATTGAAAAGGTATCACTATAATAATTTGGAAAGATCACTGCTTGCTCAAAATATATTACTGACACATAAAATGCCTTCTCCCATTAACAGCTAAATGAACACCATTTATGAGTCCCGGCTCATTCTAAGTGATATGTTTTTCTTCCCATTTTCCTCTGGAACAGTTTGAAAAGGAAGGGGAGTCAAATGTTCGATGTAGTTTGAAAAGTCAGAAATCTCTAATGGCATATATATCCTTCCTCACTCCTCCCTCAAAATAAAACGGGCTCTCAGTCACAAGTTCATGTCATAGGAGCAGAATTAAACCATTTGGCCCATCAAGTAGTGAAGATGGTGGTGAAAAATTGCAGCAGCATCGTGAAATCCAACAACCATTAAATTCATCAACCATTACATTCCATCAACCATTTCTCAGCCAATCGATTGGCCAGGTGGGCTGAGGAATGGTTGATGGAATTTAATACAGAGAAATACAGAGGTGTTGGATTTTGGGAAGTCTTACTTGGGCAGGATCTACACAGTGAATGGTAGGGTCTGGGGAGTGTTGTAGAGCAGAGGGATCTAGGAGTGCAGATGCATGGTTCCTTGAAGGTGGAGTTACAGGTAGATCAAAAAGGCTTTTGGCACATTGGCCTTCATCAGTCACAGTAATGAGCATAGAAGTTGGGAGGTCATGTTGCAGCTGTATAAGACGTTGGTGAGACCGCATTTCTAGTATGCTGAAATCCTCCAGGTAGAGCATCACTCAGCGTTCATTTCTGGGCAGCACCATGTTATAGGAATGATGTTGTCAAACTGGAAAGGGTACAGAGAAGATTTATGAGGATGTTGCCAGGACTCAAAGGTCTGAGCTTTCGGGAGAGGTTGAGCAGGCTGGGTCTCTACTCCTTGGAGCGCAGGAGGATGAGGGGTGATCTTATAAATGTGTATAAAATCAAGAGAGGAATAGATCGGATAGATGTACAGAGTCTCTTGCCCAGAGTAGGGGAATCGAGGACCAGAGGTTTAAGATGAGAAGGGGGAAAGATTTAATAGGAATCTGAGGGGTGTATTTAGAAAAGGTTCATGGATAGTACAGGTTTGGAGGGATATGGACCAAACGCGGGCAGGTGGGATTAGTGTAGCTGGGACATGTTGGCCGGTGTGGGCAAGTTTGGCCAAAGGGCCTGTTTCCATGTTGTATCCCTCTATGACTATGACTCTTTCTACTCGGCCATTCAATCATGGCTGATCTATCTCTCCCTCTTAATCCCAGTCTCCTGCCTACTCCTCATAACCCATGACACCTTCACAACCCTGACACCTGACAGTCCATTGAATTTAGCCAGCCAGTAACCTCCCATAGCTCAGTCACCTAATCTCAATTGACTATATACGGAATTAGACAAATTCTTACACATTGGTTTCAAGGAGGATGTCCCTTTGAAGTGCTTCCTTTAAGCCTTGGTGCTCGGAGAACAGTGGTCCGTCTATTCTTCCAGTTGGCTATGGGGTGGAAGAGTTAAACGTTGTGAGCTTAAAACCATGTGCCCTGTGTACATCTGACCAATTTCTATAACGGAAGGTACCTCAGTAGTAGGATACAATCCAAAGTTGATGAAATTCAGGCCTTCATGATTTGACAAGATTTAGCAGTTCACAGCTTTATTGAGGGATATACTGATTGACAAGAATGGAAGCAGGGGTCCATCTGCCTCCTCAACCCTATCCCACCATTCAATCTCCCAAAGGCCTTAATACCTCTTCTATGCCAATTCTACCTATCCCTCAATCCACTGATCTTTCATTAATTCATGTATCTCCTCTTTAAACGCATTTAGAGGTTTAGATTCAAAAACCTTCAGGGATAGAGAATTGGAGATGATAGAAACATCCTATACACCTCGTGCAGTTTTCAAAACCTGCCCCTTGTTTTTTATATCCATTTTCACCCTTATTCCCATGAGTGGAAGCATCTCAACATCTATCTTAAGTAGTTCAAAGATGCGTCATAGAAAGTGTACTGTCGGGGTGCATCACGGCTTGGTTTGGGAATGCCTTTTGCAGAGAGTTGTGGATGTAGCCCAATCCATCGCCCAGACCAGACCACCCTCCATCTAAACTTCATGCTGCCTTGGAGAAGCAACCAACAGAATGAACCACCTGTCCCAACCCGGTCATTCATTCTTCTTCCAGCTCCCTTCTGGCGGAAGGTATAGAATTAATAATTCTTGATTACTGTTATTAATTCTTAATTGCGCCGGAGGAAATGCCACTGAGAACAAAGGGGTGGGGGAGGGGGCTGGCTGAGGCTGAGGCTCTATGTGTGGCTGGTCAGGCTGCATTTGGGGTACTGTGAGCAAATTTGGAACCCTTATTCTGAGGCAGGAAGTGCTGGCTCTGGAGAGAGTGCAGAGGAGGTTTACACGAATGATTCCAGGAATGAGTGGGTTAACATATGATGAGCATTTCACAGCACTGGGCATCCACTCGCTGGAGTTTAGAAGGTTGAGGGGTACCTCATTGAAACTTATAGAATAATGAAAGGTATAGATAGAGTGGATGTGGAAAGTATGTTTCCACTGGTGGTGGGAGAGTCTAGGACCAGAGGGCATAGCCTCAGAATTAAAGGGAGATCTTTTTGAAAGGAGGTGAGGAGGAACTTCTTTGGTTAATCTGTGGAACTCATTGCCGCCGGGGGCTGTTGAGGCCAAGTCAGTGGATATTTGTAAGGCAGAGATGGTCAAATTCTTGATTAGAACGTGTGTCAAGGGTTATGAGAAGAAGGAAGGAAAACGGGATTAGGAGGCAGAGATCAGCCATGATTGAATGGCGGAGTAGACTCGATGGGCCGAATGGCCTAATTCTACTCCTATATCTAGTGAACATGAGAACCCCTGTGAGAAGGGTGGGGAGGGGGGGTGGAAAAACAAAGGTGAATGCGGAGTGGGGTGGACCGCCCCATGAGGGGGGGGGTGAGGTGGGGGGGGGGGGGGGGGGGGGGGGGGAACAAAGGAGGACCTCGTGTGGGATACTTTGTAACTTTGTTGGCTATGTAACACTTTGCATAACTTGGGGATGCTGAACAAAGAATATCACTGTAACTTGTCACATGTGACCATAGAGTATTCATTCATCATTCAATCATTCATTCATTCATTCATCCATTCATTCATTCATCATTCAATCATACATGCATTCATTCATTCATTCATTTATTCAAACATTCAATCAATCATTCATTCATTCAATCATCAATCATTCAATCATTCAATCATTCAATCATTCATTCAATCATTCATTCATTCATAGTTAGGGTGTCAGGGGTCATGGGGAGAAGGCAGGAGAATGGGGTTAAGAGGTAAAGGTAGAACAGCCACAATTGAATGGCAAAGTAGACTTGATGGGCCAAATGGCCTAATTCTGCTCCTGGAACTTATAAACTTATGAATAACGTTCCCATGCTCCAATCTTGGGCTTTTCATTCACACTGATGCGTACAAAGCCGTTCGAGAGAAATTAAACCCAATTAACCACACTGAAAACTTTTTTTTTTGCATGACAGCTTTTCGGGGGATTTTTTTGACGCCAGACCAGACATTTCTGTGAATGTTGTAGACATCTGTTCTCACACATTTATTTTCTTATCTGGCCAATCTGCAATGGTTATTGACCTCAAATTAGGCCAACCGCTCCTCACAGCACTCCTTAGGTGGCGCTGGGATTTATTGCAAATATGTACAAATTCCAAAGGCTAAGGCAGACATTATTCTGCCTTCTTCATGGACAAAGGACAGGCCACGGAGTGGGGGTCGGCTGCACCTTGTTTTTTTGGCCTTCCATCACAGCAATGTGATGGATGTTTATGTAAATTATCTTGTGTCTTGGGTCTATTTGTTTGTAATGTATGGCTGCAGAAACGGCATTTTGTTTGGACCTCAAGGGGTCCAAATGACAAATAAATTGAATTGAATTGAATTGAATTGAACCTGACGGCACTCGGCTTATACTTACTTGAGTTTAGAATAATAAAGAACCTGTCTCACTTACACAATATTTTTGGCGACTTGCCAGCACCTGCCATAGTCGCAGCAGGTTGCGAAATATTTCAAAATGTTGAAAATCCAGCGGTGACCAGAAAAAGGGTACGACTCCTTTAGCGACTACTCATGACCATACCACGACATGTCCTGGGGTGAGGACCGTATGGTCGTGTGTAGTCGCCCACAGAGTCGTACCTTTTTCTAGTCGCCGCTGGATTTTCAACGTTTTGAAAAATCTTGGCGACCTGCTGCGACTATGACGGGTGCCGGCAGTGGCCGAAAAAATTGCGTAAGTGGGACAGGCCCTTAAGGGGGGACCTCATTGAAACGTACAGAATAGTGAAAGGCTTGGATAGAGTGGATGTAGAGAGGATGTTTCCACTAGTGGGGGAGTTTAGGACTTGAGGACATAGCCTTAGAATTAAAGGACATTCTTTTAGGAAGGAGATGAGGAGGAATGTCTTTAGTTAGAGGAAGCGGGGGAACACCAAGAATGAAGAGGAACGAACATGACTCCAATGAGTACTTTTCATAAGTTCATAAGTGATAGGAGCAGAATTAGGCCATTCGGTCCATCAAGTCTACTCTGCCATTCAAACATGGCTGATTTATCTCAAACTCTGTTCTCCTGCCTTCTCCCCATAACCTCTGACTAACCCATACTAATAAAGAATCTATCTACCTCTGCCTTAAAAATATCCACTAACTTGGCCTCCACGGCCTTCTGTGGCAGCCTTTTGTAACTTTGTCAGTGCCAACAACGTGGTGACTCTTTGTGTACCTTGTGTACCTTGTGTATTGTATGAAATAAAACGCTGCACCTAGGTACATGTGGCAATGAAGTACCACTGAATCATTGACATTGAACCGAAACCTGAATCTGCTGAATCAGCAAAGCCCTGAACGAACGAGCCAATACTCAGTCGCTTCCAGAGAAGCGTGGCCCAGGTTTATTGAGAACCAGCCGCATGTCCAGGAAGAACTGAATAATAGTTGCTGGTGCATCAGTCACTCAGCTCCTCGGTGGATATATTTAAGGTAGAGATAGATAGATTCTTCATTAGGACGGGTGTCGGAGGTTGTGGGGAGAAGGCAGGGGAACGGGATTAGGACGAAGAGATAGATCAGCCATGATTGAATGACTGGAGTAGGCTTGATGGGCTGAATGGCCTAAATCTATCCCTTATCACTTATGGTCTTATTGCTGAACCCCTTGTGAAGTCACATCATGCAGCCCCATGACATTCCCACATCAAGGAGATCCAACAATGTCACGATGATTTCCTTGATTCCTGGTTCTGTGGATCGAGTGGCAAAGTTACCATTCCAATTGGAGTGGGGCAGCACGATGGCTCAACAGTAGAGTTGCTGCCTTCACAGCGTCAGAGACCCGGGTTCGATCCTGGCTACGGGTGCTTGGCTGTAGGGAGTTTGTACGTTCTCCCCGTGACCTGCGTGGGTTTTCTCCGAGGTCTTCGATTAGATTGTATTGTATTGTATTGTATATCTTTATTGTCATTTCCTGAGTATTCGCATACCCAGAGGAAACAAAAAAACGTTGCTCAACCAGTGTCCATTCAGTGTGCATGAAAAAATAAATAGAAATAAAAAATACATGTCAAATAAATTGCCCCATTCAACAGCCGTGTGAAGGCAGCGGCACAACAGTGGCTCTGCTGCAGTGTGGGGGTTTGTGCGCGATACTTGGCAGGGGGCAAAGTCCATTTAGCCGTCTTATAGCCTGTGGGAAGAAGCTAAGGAGCATCCTGCTGGTTTTGCAGCTAATGCTCCTGTACCTCTTCCCAGATGGGAGGATGGTGAAAATGTCATGCGATGGGTGGTAAGGGTCTTTGATGATGGAGATGGCTCTGTTGATACATCTCTTCCTGTATATGTCCAGCAGGAAGGGGAGTGAGGCTTGCGTCTTCATATCCTGGCCAGTTGGTATTCGTACGAGGGAGTGATGCCGTATGTCAGTGTGCTCTCGACCCCCCTATAAAAAGTCCGTAGGTATGTAGTGGGGATCAGGGGGTCTTGGAGAGAAGGCGGCTGGGCTACGGGTGTTGGCCGTGGACGTCAGGTCATCAGACAGATGTAGTCCTAAGAACTTCATGCTGCTGACCCTTTCCACATCAGCTCCATCGATGTGCAGAGGTGTATGGTGTTGTTTCCCCGCCCTCCTGAAGTCAACCACCATCTCCTTAGTTATTCCCACGTTAAGAATGAGGTTGTGGGATTTGCACCAACCTGTGAGCAGCTCCACCTCCATCCTGTACGCCGATTCATCATTGTCATTGATTACTTCGCACGTTGCAAAGACGTACAGGTTTGCACGTTAATTGGCTCGGTGTAAATGTAAAATTGCCCCCAGAGTGTGAAGGACAGTGTGTCAATTTGCGGGGATTGCTGGTCGGCGCGGACCCGGTGGGCCGAAGGGCCTGTTTCCGCGCTGCATCTCTAAACCAAACTAAACACTGTGAACAATTGTAGGGATAACCGAAGATCTCGGAGAAAAACCACGCAGGTCACGGGGAGAACGTACAAACTCCGTACAGACAGCACCCACAGTCAGGATGGAACCCTGGTCTTTGGTGCTGTAAGTGCTGTACGGCAGCATCTCTACCGCTGCGTCTGCAGATATATTTCCTTTTGCCATTTTTCTGTCCAACTAAGCAGCATCTTTATATCCTCCTGCAACCTAAAGTTATCCTCCTTGCTGTCAAGCATGCAGCCAACATTTGTATTATCAGCAGTGTCTTTATTCAATCCCTTACATTTAGGTCTAAATTATTAATTACATAAA